>NW_024737068.1:6265000-6432500 GCF_018991925.1 Homarus americanus
TCTGTCTCTCTCGCTCCGTACCTAGTTACCTTTATGTTCCTTTATCTCTTCCATCTCTCTTCGTCTCTCTCTGCCTATATTTCATTTTCTTTATTTTTCTCCTCTCTCTCTCTCTCTCTCTCCAACTATATCCCAACAATATATCCACCTCGTTCCCTCTATCCATCTATCTATTCATATCGTCGTTCGGGAGCTGTTGATATGATTGTGAGTAATTATTGGGGAGAAAATTGACTTAGTCGTTCCTTCTTCCTAGTGGCGAGAGAGAGAGAAAGAGAGAGAGAGAGAGAGAGAGAGAGAGAGAGAGAGAGAGAGAATGAACGGAGAGACAGAAAAAAAAAAATAATTATGATTTCACACACACACACACACACACACACACACACATACACACACACACATACATACATACATACATACATACATACATACATACATACATACATACATACATCACGAAAGTTTAGCAGAGAGAAAAAGAATAATTATAAATTATTCCTTCAACTCTTACTTCCCTCATACGCTGTAAGTAATGACGTCACAAGATGGCGGCGGGAATTTCTCAGTTTTAGCAGAAAGGATTTATTTTCAGCCTTAAAGTCCAACAGCAGTCGTTCCTCACGCGCCTCATTAAGGAGTAATTACACCAGCTCCTGGATATACGAGTCCCAGCCACGTATGGTCGAGCCTGGTTGAATCTGGTTGAGGATGAGGGAGCCTGAACGTGCCTGAAATGAGTCTAGTCGAATCTGAACGTATTTGAATGACTGTGCTCGAATATGGTCGAGTCTTATTGAGTCTGAATGACACCTTACGAATCTGGACGAATCAAATCAAACCTGAAGGAGTCTAGAACGAATCTGGTCGTAACTGGTCGACTCTGAACTTTCGGCCAATAATACTGGATTTATCTTTCATTCGACGATTTGATCATTTAATGGAGTATAAAGAACCACTTAAACGAACTTCTTGTCAGGCTAGATCACTTAATTCACTTAGAAAAGTCACTTAACTCTCTGATACCGAAACTTTGTAAGTAACGGATAACAAGCCTTTCAATGACTAAAAATTTGTTTTGGAATATTAATTAACCTATTGAAATCATTTTGGTTCCTCAGGTTGAATGACTCTTAACAAATCACGAAGGAAATATTTATCTACAATCCATATTAAATTATTAATCTAAAAATGTATAAACGAGGTTCTCTCTCTCTCTCTCTCTCTCTCTCTCTCTCTCACACACACACACACACACACACACACACACACACACACACACACACACACACACAAAAGTAGGACCTAAAAACAGAAATCATCAAGAGAAATGGTCTCTGCCATTTTTAAATCCCAGGCTGAGGTAATGTAAACAAACACCAGAGTCCAGGTGTCGCCGCTGAATTTACGGGGAAATATATCGTGAGTCTTGGAGCTGTTACCTGTGATACCTGCTGGAGGTTTATCTTGAGAGAGGGTGGGGAGAGAGAGAGAGAGAGAGAGAGAGAGAGAGAGAGAGAGAGAGAGAGAGAGAGAGAGAGAGAGAGAGAGAGAGAGAGAGAGAGAGAGAGAGAGAGAGAGAGAGAGTGTGTGGAGGGGAGTGAGAGAGATAGAAAGAGAGTGTGAGACAGAGAGGAACACCGTGAGTCCAACAACAGTTGCCTGTTGTACATCGTGGAAGTTGAGGTAAATATTGAGAAAGAGAGAAATAAATATAACACGAGTTTTGGAGGTGTTACGAGGGTCGAACAAAAGTTTTGCTATTCACAGGTAAAGCAACGCGGCTGGGTTCTAAATTTTTTAACATAAAGTTCAACGTTCAGGGATCTGTTTCAGTTAAATTGAGTAAAGTGATAAAATTTATAGTTTTAGAAGGAGTTAAATGTATGACCTCTAAATATTATGTTATTGGGCAAAATTGAGCATTGAAGTATGGTAAAGAAAATTAACTCATGGTGGGAGTGTCTGGCGTGAGATGCAAGTGTTGCCCAGCTGAAGGACCAGCGTACGAAAGTTGATGAAATAAACGCTGGGTTGACATTCCACATGAAAGTGTTGTGACCATCATCCAAGACCATCTGGAAATGACTAAGTTTTCTACATGATCAGTTCCCCAAATCTCAGCATTTAGGACCAACAAAAGAGGATGGTCTTAAGCTGCGAGCTCCTTGAACTGTACGAAGCCGACCCAGTCAATTTTCTCTCCCATCTTGTTAAACGGAAATGAGACGTGGATTCATCTCTGAGGCTTTGAGATAAAAACTGAATCCAGGCAAATGGAAGCACACAAATTTTCCGACCCCAAGAAGGTCAGAGGTCACCCCCTTGCCGACAAGATCATGGCCTTAATTTTCTGGGATATCAAAGAGATTCTTCGAATGAAACATCAGCCGCATAAAATAACTACCACTGGTGGCTGTGTGTTGACCCAGTACTAAGAGCGCGAGACATCATCCGGGAGAAACAATAGGAAATGCTGACTATAGTTGTGCTGCTGTTTGACAATATGCTGGTTCACAAATACCAGTTTTCACTTAAGTTTACTCAAGACTGAGATATGAAGCAGCTCAGCCACCCTCTCACAGCCCAGATCTGACCCCAAGACACTATTATCTGTTTCACAACCTTAAGTCCCACCTCAGAGGGAACCACTTTCAGGATGATGATGAGTTGAAGGAGACCATTGAGCCGTGTTTGAGGAACAGTCATAATACTTCAATAAGACTGACATAGTGAGTTTAAAGGAAACGTGGAGTAAAGCAATTGAAGCCAAGGGAAAGTATATTGAAAATTATAGTTATCGTTCTGCTTCTTTATTATATAACCAGTTTGCAAAACATTTCGACCGCCTTTCTTTTTGCTGTACCTGCCGGAAGTTAATGTACACCTCACGATAAAGAGAGAGAGAGAGAGAGAGAGAGAAAATAAAAGAAAAATTTGTTAAATTTTACACAAAATCTAGACCCGTACACGTTACTTTACACTCACAGGAAAACCCACACTAAGAGTCTGGTCAGTATTACCAGGAACTTAGTAACGTTATTATTCTTGAAACCATTAAAACTTTTCCTTCAAGACGGTCAAGTAAACCCAACCAACCCCAGATCCGTTCAACTGCAGGGGTACAAAACCATCACTCACTTCTGTTTAGTATATGAGCTGACACACGCTGGAATGTTGCCCACTCAAGAGGTCTTTTTCATTTGCTGTCCACAATTTCAATTTCATCATAGTTGTTCAGTGTTTATTCAGAAGTCGTATTCCTTCTTTAAATTCATATATATGTGTGTGTATGTGTGTGTGTGTGTGTGTGTGTGTGTGTGTGTGTGTGTGTGTGTGTGTGTGTGTGTATTACAGGTTAGCACTACAATATACTACAAGTCAACAACTAAATTTCACGAGCTACGACTTTTTCTGGTCTTATTTCGTGAATATTATCATGCATTACTGGGCTTCAACATAAGACCTTTTCGTGAGTAAGTGAGTTTGCAATTATACGAGTCATCAACAATTAAAATGTATGAGAGACTGAGGAGTTACAAGCTCTCTGGCCTCCTCCCCCTCCTTCTTTCGTTCTCGTCCTCCTTCTTCTCTTCCTTTTTCTCTTCCTCCCTCCCTCCTTTTCCTCCTTCCTCCTCCTTCTCTTCCTCATTCCTCCTCCTCCCCCTCCCCCTTCCTCCTCCTCCCTGCCACACTCACTACCTTCTGTTCTCTGCCTCATTAACTCTACGCCATCAGGCTATCATCTCTTCATAAAATAAATAAGAATTTTAATAATGAAAATAACCAAAACTTCAAATTATAATTCTGAAGTTAATACAAAATGTGAACGTATTTAGAATGATTAAAAATGCATAAACACTAATTATTATTAAACTTAATTAAATTACCAGGTAACCGAATTTAGGGATTAAGGAATAATATATGATAAAACACAATATATAAACAATAAATAAAATAAAAAAATTATTAATCCTTAATTATGTGAGAAAACAAAAACTATTATTATATTCTATGTCCAATTTCCAATATCATACCGTCAAGAAAATGAGTCAAAAAAAAAAAAATAATAATAAAAAATTAAATAAAAAATCACACGTCTTTCCTGAAGCCTGTGGTCAGTGTTGCGTCCAAAATTTTACCTTAAAAAGTGTCTGGCAAGTTTCCCGGACAAGAACGACGGAAATAGACAACAACAAAATAATAATAATAATAATAATAATAATAATAATAATAATAATAATAATACAAAATATAGAAGAAAAGCATGAGAGTAGAGGTAGGGAGGGGGGGGTTGGGGAGTACAATTAAATAAAGACAAATAGATTATACGAATTACATAGGAAATAAGAGGTTAATACTGTATATAAGTAAAGATTATAAGTTGTAGGAGAGGAATCGAAAAAAAATCAGCTACAAGGAGATTAAACTTTTGAGCTGTCTTATGTGTTGTGAGTTTCTGTCTCTTTCTCTGTCTCTATCTGTCTTCCGCTATCTCTCTCTCTTTCTCAATTTAACTTTTGCCTATCTGGATTTATTTATTTCCCCATCTCTGTCTTTCAATCTTTCTCTTTCGTTCTGTCTGTGTTTGTGTCTTTGGCATTCTTTATCTCTTTCTTTGCTTCTCTTTTTCTTCATCTCTCTCTATCTCTCTCTCTCTCTTTTATAATTTTACTTTTTCACTCAATCTCTTTTCTTCTGGTCTCTCTTTCTCTGTATTTCTCTTTCTATTTATTACTCTGTCTCTCTTTCTCTCCCTTTCTCTGTCTGTCTCTTTATCTCTTCCTCTGTCCTTCTCTCCCTCTTTTATTATGTATCATGCCTGATGTTTCCGCCCTTGTTGTAATTTACTGCTTCCTACTTTCTTTCAGTCTGCTTTCCTCTTCCTCCTCCTCCTTCTTTTCTCTCCATGAATTATTGTTGTTTCCTCCTTATTTTCGACCTATTATTTTTTCCTCTCATTCTTGATACTTCATCATTTTCAGTCTGGTGCTTACGTTTTCATTCTCCCTCTGCTCCTCCTCCCCTTATCCTTTATTTATCTTATATATTTCTTCTTCTCATCTTCCTCGTCTTTATCCCTTCTCCTTCGGGTCTTTATTCCTTATTCTTCTCCTCTTCTTCTTCTTTGATCCTTCTCCTTATCCTCCTCTTCCTCTTCTATGTTCCTTCTTCCTCTTCTTCCTTGATTCTTCTTCCTCTTCTCTTCCTCTTCTTCCTTGATCCTTCTTCTTCTCCCCCTCTTTCTCTTCCCTCCTTAGACTATTCATTAACCTTATACAAAAAAACCTGCAGACACATTACTGAGAGAGAGAGAGAGAGAGCGAGGAGAGAGAGAGAGAGAGAGAGATAGGAATCAAGGAACAACTGGTGTATCTTAAGCAAAAGACAATTACTGCCAGGATAACACAACTTTAAATCTTGCTTTAACTCTCCCGTAATGGTCGACTTCTAAAAGAGACAACCCCCCCCCGCCCCTCCGTTGCCATACTGCCGGATTTCTTTAGAATATAAAAGGAATCGTGGAGTAATCCCATTGGACGAAATCCCACTGAAGAATCTCATCAGATGAATCTTCTGTGGACAAAATCCCTAGAAAAACGTCCATTAGGCTTTTGTTTGTTTATTTCGCTGGACAAAATTCCTCAAATTAAAAAAAAAATTATCATTTGCTATTTTTTTACCACTGGACAAACTTACACAAAGAACAAAATATCATCAAACAATATATGCCATTGGACAAAATCACATTGGCATAATACATTGGTCAAGTTTTATCAATCTGGTGTTGGGATTTTGTCTAAAAGTTATTTTTGGTGGAATTTTGTCCAGTGACATTCTATCTACTGATACAGCTTTTTATCTATAGAGAAATTTCCCTATGCAATTTTATCCAGTTAGATTTAATAATAGATAAAAATTAGTATTTAGTCTAAAATGTTATTTCTCAGATAAAATTTCGTCTGTTGACATTTTGACTCGCGTGGCATTATTCCAGGAGAACAATACAACACATTTACTACACCCCAGGGACGATTTTTACCGCCTTCAGAACCGTCCCAGAAGAATTGAATTGATGTTGACGTTTTAAATGAGCTACTTCACTTCAACAACTAAAGATCTTCAAGAACGTACTCACCCTTAGGTTCATAACTACTCCCTGCCAAAAAAATATTACTATAACTGTTTATTCCTTTGTTTAGACACAGGCTTGTTGATATTGATGTTATAATTTATTTTAGTGCTTCAACAACTGATGCTGAAGTCTTTAAGCGCTTCTAGACTGTTGGTGTTATAATGTATCACTGCTTCACCAACTGAGGTCTTAAAGCGTAAAGCGTGTAACAGAGAAGAAGTTTACAGTGTTCATTTTAAGTGAGGACTCCCCGGGGTGTGTAGGACAGCGTGACCCAGCTGTCTTAACCCACAAGTAGAAGACTGACTCGTAAGAAATTGAGTGAGTTCTAGTGATGACTCCCTCCAGGATTGAGTGTCTAGGTTAGTACTCTCTCATGATAACACACAACAAAGTATATGTGTGTGTGTGTGTGTGTGTGTGTGTGTGTGTGTGTGTGTGTGTTTCTGAATTAACATACCACATCAAAAAACTGTAATTTTCAGCAATATATAAGAATTTTCAGCAATTCTCACTTGACATGCTTTAGTGCTGACCACCAGTGAAGTTGTATAGTATAACCAGTGGTGAATAATTAATCTCCTCTGACGACCATTGCAGGTACCACATTAATTGTTTACTTGACTCTTGCAAGAATATGAATAATAAACTGATCTATATTATACACGATAGAAGTATTAAAATTCAATTATGAGATGCTGAATGATAAAGAAAGAGTAGAGAGAAAAAAGAAAAGCAGAACTAAAGATAATTAATAACTGAAAACTGTATAGAATATTACTATGCAAATAGGTAAAACAAAATACTAAAAAAATAAACATATATTACAAAACAATTACACAAAAATAACGAAATTAAAATAAGCAAAATAATATAAATCAAAAGGAAAATTAATATATACATATATATATATATATATATATATATATATATATATATATATATATATATATATATATATATATATATATATATATATATATATATATATATATATATTTAAATATGCGAGTAAAGATTATCCCTGGGCAACCAAGGGCCGGTTAAGTCAACAGCTTCCTACACTAAGCTTATTTTATTGCTTGTTTTTTCAGGGAAATTAAATATGTGTGGAGGAATTTTTTCCCCCAGTCAAGAGTGTAAACATTGGTGTGGACTCTTGGGAAAGAAAAAACGAAGGGTTATAATTTACAAGAGAGGAGAAGGAGAAGAGAGAGAGAGAGAGAGAGAGAGAGAGAGAGAGAGAGAGAGAGAGAGAGAGAGAGAGAGAGAGAGAGAGAGAGAGAGAGAGAGAGAGAGAGAGAGAGAGCACTGATAAAACAACAGACAGACAGACAGACAGACTGATAGATAGATAGATAGATAGATAGATAGATAGATAGATAGATAGATAGATAGATAGATAGATAGATAGATAGATAGATAGATAGATAGATAGATAGATAGATAGATAGATAGATAGATAGATAGATAGATAGATAGATAGATAGATAGATAGATAGATAGATGAGTTACAGAATAAAAAATAATAACTCGAACCAACCAAACATTTTCTGTAAGACAAACCACAAGAATTTTTACCCATCCAGAGACACGTGCTGTAAAGTGGACTTAACCAACACATGAATCCACTCTTACCGCCACTTCATATCCACTTTGTATCTACCTGACATAAAGTAGACTCAATGTAGAGCTCAATGACGCACTTTTAAGCCCCTGAGATCGTCTGGGAATTGAGCCCTGGAGGTCAAACAAGGTCATCAAGTTAAAGATCACAGAGAAGATCAATGGTGAGACTTTCACGGCGTCTCAGAGGGTGAACTTGTGACGGAGACGACTTGAGATATTGGTAAGTTAAGATACGCCCGTCTGACGCCATGTTGCAGGAAAGATATCTGAAGGTTTTAACAAGATCTAATTAAGATATATATATATAGGCTTAAGAGAGGCCTCAGTCTTACGTGATCTAGAGAATTGTAGTTTAAAGATGTTGGATATCCTTAATTAGTTCTGATTAAGATATATGATACTCCCCCAAGATTCAGGGACTTGTAATAATGATAAAGGAGATGCGGTGGCCGAGTGGATAAGTTGGTCTCCTATTCCAAGGGTCTCTGGTTCTCGCTCAGGACAACCCTCGTTCGTACAGTTATAAATTTATACCGAATTTTATAGTTTAGAAAGTGATGGTGGTAAGTGTTACTGGGGGTTTTGACGAATTGACGATTGATGGAGATACTAATATAAATTACTTAATAATAACATTGTGTATTATTTAGTTTTAAGGACGTTTAATGTGAGAGTGAAGTGACCCCAGACATCAGATAAGACAGTGTCCTCTTAAGGAACAAGAGTGGAGCATGTATTCTAAAAGAAGGAAAACACATTAATTCAGCAGTTGATATTCATGAGGTTAAGAGGAGTATTAGTTGAAGTAAGAATGAACCTGGTAATGCGTTGTGGAAGTTATTAGTTAGTGAGCGTATTTCAGGACGGCATTATTATCTGAGGGAAAATATTCTTATAAAACATAATATATTGCAATCATTTAGTTGTTACCGGGAGACGACACTTTCCTGTTTATATTTATTATGTTATGGTAAATTGTTTAAATGTGAAAATATAAAAACAAAATTCGGATGAAAAAAGTAGAGAATAATGATTACTTACATGAAAATTAAGAAAATTATATATTTACGAAATTATGTAAACCGTTACGTAACTCGCCACCCACCCGAGGCAAAACAAAGAACATTTTCCGAGGGGCGGATCACAAGAATGTCCCAGCTGGTGGTGGGTAGTTTGTTCAACCTCCCTAAGGCGAGGTAACTACCACCATTTAATTCTAAGGGCAAATAAACTTGAACTTAACTCTATTGCAACGTAAAAAAATAAAATAAAATAAAATGATAAAATTCCTTACAGGCCAGTGTTGACACGTCTCTTTTGTTCCCTGCCAACAACAGCGGCTTAGAGGTCAAACTAACTAGCAACCAGCAATACCTTGGAGGCTGAATGGTTCATATGATGACTCAACAGTGAGCGCCACAACTTTAAATGTATACTGATAAGCATATCGGGATTATGGGGCCATCATCACGGGAGTGCTCTTGTAATTACCAAATGGAACCTGCCAGCCACTGTGTTGACAGCTGGGTGGTTCACAGTGATACGGTTCAAGGCTCTCAATACTTTATACTTTGAAGTAAATGGTTCATAATTATTTAATGTGGGATTACCAGTAATTTCTTAGCACGTAAGTTACACTTGTCTATGTACGTATTAAAGGGAACTTAAATACATTTCTAAGAAATTAACATAATTTACAAACCGAACACACACACACACACACACACACACAAGGTACCGCTACACATCTCTATACGTCTCCGTCACTGCATATCGTTCTCTCACCTGTAGATGGGGGTGGTGAGGTGGTCTCTGAACCACAGGAGGAGGAGGATGGCGTCGCCTGGGGGGTGCGATACCTCACAGGGCAGATCCACCGTCCTTCCCTCCACCCCCGTCACTGACACCACCGGTACTGTCAGGGAGAGAGACACTGTCTTTAATACACCAGTGGCAGTGTCCAGCGGGCCAGATGCCTCTGTAATAATGAAGAAGCATACATGATATATTAACTGGTGTCACAAAGGTCAATAATACTACAGGTCAAGATATAAGTTATTCATGAATTCTGGTAACAAGGGAGTGAAACCTGTCTTAGGCAGATGAAGGTGATGCCGACATATCGCTCAACAATGTTACAAATTTGCTATAAAAGTGACGAAATAATCAGACACTGTTCACCATTTAAATCATTTCATCAGCGTTGACAATAATCGTGTGGGAAATATTGTTAAGCACCTCGAGGATTGTAATAGTTATCCAGAAATAATATATGAAAACGAAATAATGATGTCGGCCGTCCTGAAGGGAGAACTGACACATTAAATAATTGAGACAAGGAGCACCGGGTCATGACACCATTCCAATACATCATTAAGGAAGTGCCTCAATTACTGCCATCTCGTCTCCTACAGGTATATAATCCTTGACTATAGTGATATTTTCCAGATAATTTGAATATTATTTAAATCCATCACATATTTACATCCAGTGTTTAAAATCTTGTAAAGCATTGTCGCCCGTGTCAATAATCAATCCCTCTATAACTGAAAAGCTGTGCAGTATCTTGAGTCTTTCTGTAACATCATCACTGCAGGTACTACATAGTAAGATCAACTCAAAGTGTTCTAATGTCTTACACCAACGACATTTTAATCTCCTGTGATCATAGTCAGTACACAGGCATAGTGTTCTTAGATCTCACTCAAGCCGTTCATACTCTCGACCACACTGTCTTCCTATCAGCCAGAAGGCAGTGTGTCGTCAGAGGCTTAAGTAACATATGATAACGATCCGCACAATGATTATACAATTGGTTTTCGAGTATAAAAGAAAACGGTGATATAAGACAGTCTCCAGCTATAACCACCAACACCAAGGTAGAATCATCAACATCACAACCACCACTATAGAATCAACATCACCACCATTGTAGACACCAACGCCACCAGCAACACCAGGGTAGAAACTAACAACACCACTGATATTCGGGAGTCGGGTTGAAGGGATTTGAATTCAGCAATCTCACCATGTCCTGCTGTGTGCCTAGATGAGTCAGGTGGAGAGGGCCGAAATGACCACTTTACTCTCAAGCTAAATTCTGTCGAAAAACAAGGAATTTCAGGAGCGCAGTTGACATCACTCAGTTCCCCTAAATCCTGAATTTTAATTGAATTGGACCCTATGAAGGCAGTTATCAGAGAGGGAGGAGAGGGGGGGCACTCTTACACGGCACGTGGCATATCACTTCCATGACCCCTCAGCCATCGGATGAAGCCAATAAGTGTTTTTGTCCATCTCTGTATCCGTCTGTCCGTCTGTCCGATTTAGCTTGGCTCTGGGCAGTAGTTCTTCAGCTCAGAGGCCTTCCTTCTGTCGAAATATGACTGGTGGTTTCTTGTCTCACGTAAAGAATGTTTCTAAATCAAGAGTAGATAAACGTAAGCAATAACCAGCTCTTAACCACACTTATGACTGTAACTCCTCAGTGTAGGAGATTCGAACTCGGGACTAGTGGATTGCCAAAGCCAGTGTGATAACCACTCGCCCACCAAGCACACTGATGATGGATGGTGGCTCTGATTTACTGTATCTCTCTCTCTCTCTCTCTCTCTCTCACATACATACACACATACAAACAGTGATTGATGGTGTGTGTGTGTGAGACCAAGGACGTACTTTTGGAGTGAATGAATATAGCTAAGGCGTTTGTCATTGTCAGGGCCACTATGTGGGAGTGATGTATGGTGTTGACCAGTGTGTGTGTGTGTGTGTGTGTGTGTGAATGATTAGGAGAAATGGTTTAATCTATAGAGGAAGGAGTGTATCAGGAAGTAGATTACTCTGTTATACCTGCCACCTTCACCCGGCTGGCGATTACAGAGACAACCTATAGAAAATATAACACACACACACACTATTTCTTGTATGAAAGGCTGGGTTATGAGGAAAATGACTCAATCCTTCATTTAAATCTTAATATCAGACTAGATAAATTGTAGAATTATTCACGTGTAATTACCAGATTGCCAAACAAAAATTGGGGTTTAAAAAGTTATCTTAGTGGGATTTATTGGTAAAGATTGATATTAGTGAGTTAGTTGAAATAGAAACAGATTTTAGGAATAAACATGTGGAGATATATATTGACTCTGAGAACAAAATAGTTTACACGAGTGAACTTGAGTAACCTAAAATATATTTCAATTTCACTGGTTTATTTAGATGGTTTTAAATTTAAGTGAAATTTTAAAATATTGTAGGCTAATCAAGTAAACTTAAGGTAAGTAAGATTGAAAGAAAAAAAAATAAGTATAAAGAAATTGAAGAACATTTTAGAATAACGTTATTACGCTGATGTTATTGATAAAAAAAATTAAGAATTAAATAAGATATTATAAAACATTATTTAACAGTGAAATTTAAAGTGATTTTCTTTTAAAAATAAATAGTGAACTTAGTGAAATGTGAGTTTCAAGCAAAATTTTTAAAGTATCTGCAGTAAAATTTGTAATTACTACAGAGGAACACTACAGATGAGTGAGGTTAAGTGAAACTGCATAATTGAGATTCCATAATTACTGCCTCGTGTAACAGGTGGTCGGACTACCCATCTACTCAGCTTCAATGACCTAATTAAACACCAATAACAGCAGGACACGCTCTCATTATCGCTCGTGGCCAATAATGTGTTTAGTGCTTAGTCGTGAAAACTGCCCAGCGTAACTTCCCCTCACTGGGTGGGTGTAGAAAAGTGTATACTGTGTGTTAAGTACATTAGTGATCATATTGCGTTATCTGTGTATTCTTTTGTTACTGGCAAGTGTACTTAAGTGTACTGTGTGTTAACTACATTATTCTGTATATCATCATCTTTATACTGAGTATGCAAATTAATAACTGAGATATGTATTAAAGTGACTAAAGTATAACAAGTACATTAGTATGCAGATTGCAAGTAAAAAGTGTGATAAGTGCATTAATTGTCACACTACGACACTTAACAAGGCAATTGACTTTACAGATCATAATATTACCGTAAACTATGTATGGGAGAGTATCTATTGAAGAATCTTAATAAACAAAATTTGACGTTTGTGAAGTGACTCAATAGGTGTTAATGTGTACTTACAAGCAGATGTTAATGTGTACCTATAAGCAGGTGTTAATGTGTACTTACAAGCAGGTGTTAATGTGTACCTATAAGCAGGTGTTAATGTGTACCTATAAGCAGGTGTTACGGTGTACTCACAAGCAGGCGTCAGTATGTATTTTACAACATCTATCAGTAAACACTTTCCCTGCATGTCAAGTGGTCAAGTCAACATTACTCCATTTGTATATCTAAATTAATTTCTAGTTTTGACCGAGGGGGGTAAAAAAATAAGTAATTCTTTAAGTCTACCTTCAAATTCCATTAAAATCGCCCATTATATACGCAGTAAGCTTACGATATATGGGACATTATAATCTGATATACGAGTTAATTAGAGACCGTAAGTCATATCTAAATAATGAGGGCGGGGGGAAGCGTTGCACATATATCGTATACTCGGGGGGTATATTTTTCCTATGTTAAGGATAGGTTGGGATATAATAGTAAATCCTTTTTGATATACGTGGCGAATATATATATCAAATATGGTGGGTCGGGTTAACGTTGATGGTAGTCCAGGGTGCAGATTCACAAACGCTCGTAAAGTAAGGATTATTTCTCGTAAGTGCAAATGTAAGAATATATGTAACTGAAATGACTTACGATAAAAAAAATATTATTACTAAGATTACTTTAACTAGATAACGCTCACTTACCGTCAGTTAAGAGACAAATTAAAGGTCACAATGGCTTCAAACTTAAGCTGTGACTATACCTTAACCAGATACGTTCACTTACCATCAGTTAAGTGACTAAATGAAAGTAGATAAACAGCAGAAAAAGACCAAGTATCTTAAGTTTTGTCTCCTAACTGGTGCTGTACGATTGTAACTTGTAAAGGGTAAACTTTAAGGGTAATTTTCACGTCATATTTGTGTTTTAAATCAGACGGTGAAATACATTCTAGTTTATTGTGGTTGGTCTCTTCGTTTGTTTGTATGTTTGTTGTTTAATTATTTGTCCGTTTTATTCTGTCCTTTCCTTTATCCTTTTGTTTGTCTACCCGTCCATTTCTTTTATATAGCTGTCTATCTGTCCATCTCGTACCCTTGGTGTCCGCTCGTTTGTCATTATATGTTATCTCGTATCATTCCTAGTAATTATATAATATTAACCCTAAATTTGTATCTCACCTTAGACTCTAAATTCTAATCGTTTCGTAAGATTATTTTCTCTCGTAACTAGGGATGAAAAACCTATCTAGTTACTGTATAAAAATCAAGGCAGCTTCGTCTCCATGTTGGCCTCTGTCTTTGTCCCATCTCTTAAGACAACCAGTTAGATGTTTTTATCATGTGAACGTGGAGCCCATAAGCCCGACTGCCTTTATTTCCTGAACGTTAAAGTTAGGTATTCATTCACAGTTGGGTGAACTAGGGATGCCCTGGAGACGAACCAACAATCTTAACGACAAAATGTATCCGCCCAGCCACAGCATCCCTTCTTATAAAAGTTTCAAAAATAAAGTTTTAAAACTTTGAGAATATTTACCGTAAATCGTCTGAAAATAAGTTCACGATAACAATTTGTTCTTAAAACTGAATAAAAAAAAACTTTCAAACTATCGATCCCAAAACATTCTTAACATTGGTTCTTCTTATAACTCATTTTGCTTTAAAGTCAGAACAAAGTTATCAAACTGTGTGGTGTTGGCCGGAGGATGACAAGTGTTAACGCTCTTGTGTTTATCACTGTTTCAACGGGATTACATTTCTCCGTTACCTGCCATGAATTGTTCTTTTATGCGATAGTAAGAGGCTATAAAAGAACTCGACAAGCGTTAAAAGCAATAAAGATGTGCAGGAAAACAGCACAAAATTGAGAAAAATTGGAAGAAACTCTTTTTGGGAGGATTATATCGTCGCGGCCACGGTGTTGGGTAACTGCCACCTGAAGGACAATTGAAGTGTTATTGTTTTGGATTTTTGAGATAGTCGAAACAAAATAACTACGCTTTACAAAACTAATACTATAAAGATTAGTGGGTAGTTAGGGGCATTAATGTTGGTCAAGTGGCTACAACGCTCGCATCCTGTTCCAGGGGTCGGTGGCTCGGTACCCGGGCACCCCCAGTTCACCCAGTTGTAAATGGGTACCTAAGCTTACAACTTAGGGAAGTGAATGTGGTTGAGAGCAGTACCGACCCTAATGGACAGTCATGCCTATATGGGACCCACTTTCACAGTTAAATTACGTAAGGCAAGAATAAGATTGGCTTGAGTAGGTTAGATTATTATCAAGTTAGCTTAGGTTAAGTTAATCTAATTCATAACTCCCGAAGCCCAAACGATAGTGGTGTTTTGTTCGTGGTGATACTTCAACACTGGCCACCTCATATCAATCCCCCTTACAAGGCAATGATCTAGACAAGAAAAAAGAGTTATTTCTACTGAGAGAGTTTCTATGGGATTCCAACAAACACTTCCAGGAACAAACAATGGAGAAAGAAAGAGAGGAGGATGAGGGGAGAGACGAGGAAGGGGAAGCAGAAGAGGGTAGAATAACAGAAACGGAGATATATATATATATATATATATATATATATATATATATATATATATATATATATATATATATATATATATATCGAGAAAGATGAGAGGGTGAAGAGGTAAAAGTAAGAGAAGACGATAACAGAGTAAAGAGAGAAAGAGAGAGAGAGAGAGAGAGAGAGAGAGAGAGAGATGAACGAAATTGAGAAAGAATGAGAAAGAGGAAGAGAAGAGAAAAAGGTTTGTCCAGCTGCTCTTTTAATTCTTTTTTCATACAAACATAACTCCAGTGTGAATTAAAACATATAATTTACATGTATCTTAATTTAGTATTCTGAATGTGAATACAATTATAAAGAAGCTGGTGCGTCATTGTGTCTGTCAGTTTGTCAGTATGTCCGTCAATGTGTCTGTCGATTTGTGTTTGAGTGTCGGTCAGTGTTGCAGGATGCTGTTGTTTACTTTGCCATTTTGCACTCTTGCTTATAACTCCTGCTTGAGTTATTTGCCTATGTGTTTTCGATAACATGGAAAAATTACTTAATGGTGCCCTGTGTGTGTGTGTGTGTGTGTGTGTGTGTGTGTGTGTGTGGTTCAAGCAATGTGGTAAATTTAAGATGCCTGCAATATGGAAACTCTGGTCAATATTGCATGCAACATGGTAAACTGAGGCAGCCTGTGAGAGAGAGAGAGAGAGAGAGAGAGAGAGAGAGAGAGAGAGAGAGAGAGAGAGAGAGAGACTCTATCTCCCACTCATCTTACCGTCTCCCGTCCAAAAGTCGTTCATTAGACAGGTACTATCCCCTTTCCTGTTTCTCAGAGATTCTTAAGATAATTTTCTCCAATTACCAGAGGTGAGAACCCATCTTGCTCTCTTAACATACGATATGAACATAGAGATGAAGATGATGTTGAATTTACACCGAGTCTCTATTTCCTTTATCTTATCTCCGGTTTAGAATATAAGAAGTCTTCATATAAAACTTATGTATCTTACAGAATCTTAAGTGATGGAGGCCTCTCTCTCTCTCTCTCTCTCTCTCTCTCTCTCTCTCTCTCTCATTTGATTTACTATTTATTTCATTTCACCTCTTCCCCCTCTTCTCCTTTACCATCAATTTCTCTAACATTATCTCTCTGTATGTCTCCCTCTACCCAGTTTCCCTATCCAGCAAAATTAACAAATATGTCTCAATATATCTCTCAGTCTTAATAATAACATATCTCTCCTATTTCAACACTACGTAATCCTCCCATTTTGTTTTACATTATATAATTTCCCAAGTTACAATATGATTCCCCCAATTTAAGATTATATAAATCTCCTATTTTTTACAACATAAAATTCTCCCATTTAACGTCATATAATTCTCCCGGTTTAACTTGATATAATTCTAATGCACTGAGTTGTATGTCTAATTGGGAAACGAAAACAATGACAATATGATCAGAGTCCCAAACTTTCGGTTGGCGGATTATCAGGGGTTAAGAAGGTACCTAGGTGAGGTCACCTGGGAACAGTCACGTCAGTCCCCAGTAGGAAGGGGTGAGGTCATAGATGACACAACAATTGATCATGACTATAATATATTCACTAGTATACTACATAAAGCACAAGAACAAAATATACCATACAGAAAAATTAGGTCAAATAAGAATGAGCCAAGGTGGATGACCAGAAAACTTAAACATGACATAGGAATAAAGAAAGGAATATATAAGAAATTAAAGGGAGGGGAGGAGCAGCTCAGAAACAGGTATAATGAACTATCTAGGAATGTTAAGAAAAATGTAAGGAAAGCAAAGAGAGACTATGAAATCAAAATAGCAAGAGAATCCAAGGCGAATCCCAAGGGATTTTTCCAGGTATATAGGACAAAGGTCAAGGACAAAGTTGGGCCTTTTAAGTCAGGGAGGGGAGAATTGATAAATGGCAGTGAAGACATGAGCAAAGCATTGAACAGCTACTTCTTATCAGTTTTCACAGAAGAAATTTGCGATGAAATTCCGGAGGTGGAACTGATATTTAAGGGAAAGGAAGAAGAGAAATTAAAGAATATCACCATCAGAAAAGAGGATGTTCTTAAGAAGATAAATAAACTAAAGAACACAAAATCCCCAGGGCCGGATGAAATTTTTTCTCGAGTCTTAAAAGAGTGTAGGGAACAGATTAGCGGACCCCTCGTAAATTTATTTACAAAATCATTAGACACTGGAGTTGTGCCAGAGTTGTGGAAACAGGCGAATGTAGTACCCATATTTAAAAAGGGAGACAGAGCATCAGCGTCAAATTACCGGCCGATCAGTTTGACGTCAGTAGTGGGGAAATTTCTTGAATCAATTATAGCAGATAGCATCCGATCGCATCTAGAGAAAAGCAAATTAATCTACGACTCTCAACATGGGTTTACAAAGGGAAAATCTTGTCTAACAAATCTGCTAACGTTTTTTAGGAAAGTCTTCGAGGTAGTAGATAATGACGAAAATTACGATGTTATTTACTTAGACTTTAGCAAAGCATTTGACAGAGTACCGCATCAGAGGCTTCTGAGAAAAATTAAGGCTCATGGTATCGAGGGAAAGTTTTAAATTGGATAAAATCATGGCTCACCGATAGAACGCAGAGGGTCAGCGTAGATGGTGTTAAATCTGAGTGGGGCCGTGTAACCAGTGGGGTTCCCCAGGGGTCAGTACTAGGCCCACTCTTGTTCATAATCTACATAAACGATCTAGATACTGGGATCAGCAGTGACATAAGCAAGTTTGCGGATGACACCAAAATAGGGCGGCAAATTAATTCAGGGCAGGATGCAAATGCATTACAGGAGGATCTAAATAAACTGCAGGGGTGGTCTGAAAAATGGCAAATGAAATTCAACACCAGCAAGTGCAGCGTACTTAATATTGGAAGAACAAATACTTATAATGTATACAGCCTGAACAACATCAACCTAGAGAAGTCGACTTGTGAAAGAGACCTAGGGGTACTTGTAAGCCCGGACCTACGGCCTAGAAAACAGTGCGTTAATGTTCGAAATAAGGCAAACAGAGTATTGGGTTTTATATCTAGAAGTGTAAGTAACAAGAGTGCAGAGGTCTTATTGCAACTATATCTTGCGCTAGTTAGGCCGCACCTCGATTATGCGGTTCAGTTCTGGTGCCCCTATTATAGAATGGATATAAATTCACTAGAGTCGGTGCAGCGAAGAATGACAAAAATGATTCAGGGACTTAGAAACCTTCCATATCAGGATAGGTTAAAGAAACTTAACTTGCATTCCCTAGAAAGACGAAGAGTGCGGGAGATATGATAGAAGTATTTAAGTGGGTGAAAGGAATCAATAAAGGGGATATAGATAAAGTTCTTATAATATCCGAGCAGGATAGGACTCGGAGCAACGGATTCAAGTTGGATAAGTTTAGGTTTAGATAGGAAGAAACTGGTTCACAAATAGGGTGGTGGACGAGGGAACAAGCTTAGCAACTTTGTAGTAAGTGAACTCTGGAAAGTTTCAAAAAGGAGGCTAGATAGATTCATGGATGTTAGAGAGTGGTAGTAACTCCGACAGGAGCTGCCATGCACAGGCCAACCGGCCTATTGCAGACTCCTTATTTTCTTATGTTCTTATGTCTAAATAGTTTCGACATGAAGTAAGTCTTACTACATTATGGACAAGGTATATATTTTTTTCTTATTTAGTGAAACATAAAGCCGTAAAATTACCTGCTGATTCATTACACACCGTATATTGGTCTTTCGGTGGATCACCTTACGATTAACCCCCTAACTTATTTTGGCTTGCGATTAACCACCCTAATCTAACCTAACCTAACCTAACCCCCTATGTAGAGTTAAGGTGGTTGATCATCACGTGAAATAAACTCGTGGCACATCTTTAGGTGAGCCCTTTCGTCTCGTATCTTTACCTGGAGAATACCTGCAGCGAGAGGACGCTGCGATGATGGGTCAGCCACCCAGTCAACCAACTAGCCAGCCAGTCAACCAACCTACCAACCAGTCAGTCAGGCAGCTAGTCAGTCAGGCTATTGCTTCAGGTAACAATCTCCGCCGCCAGGGCAGCCGTGGAGCCAGGGAGCCGCCTCACTGTTAACACCAAATCAACTACGGTTCGGAATCCCCAAGGTTCTGAAGCAGCAGAGTCCACGCAGTGAGGGCCTTCATTAACAACGCCAGTGAAGACCGAGTGATAATCAAATTATACTTCAAAAACGTCTTCAACCAGACCAGGGGAGATAAGGTGATCAAAGCCGTCCATTTCCATTTCCGCTGTCTGCTGACCTTCATGACTGCGAGACTCAGCAAGGACCCAACCCTCCTCTTCGGTTAACATGAAATCGCAAATGGATCCACTTTCCCCACTACCTTTTTAAGTAACAGCAAAAGGGGCTCATAGACAGCCTGACCAGCGAAATTAACATGTGGTTCTTGGATGACGGCACTCTGGCGGGTTCGTCGGAGTCGGTTCCAAAGGACGTCAGTCGAGTGCTGGCCGAGGGAGGAGCACTAGGCCTCACCCTCAACGCTTCCAAGTGTAAAATCATCTCGGATGATGAGAACACCATCCACCCGGCCAACAGCGTCCTGCTCGGGTCACCACTGGGCGTCAATACGATTCCATTCATCCACCGGAGTAAACTGAACGACTTAAAAAGAGATGGAAAAAAAAATAGGTCACCTGGACGTCCACGATGCCCTGTATCTCCTAACGAAGTGCTTCTCTGCGCCCAGGCCAACGTATTTCCTCAGGTGAGCACCGTCATTCGACAGCCACATGTTGCAAGAGTACGATGAACTTCTTAGAGCCATATTTACAAAGGCCATGAACCTCTCCTTGGAAGACTCCCAGTACAGTAGACACAAGCTACTCGCCCTGTACGTCTAGCAGGAGTTGGCGTGCACAAAGTCTCCAAAATCGCATTACCAGCATTCATGTCACCCAACGTAGCAACAGACAAACTGGTTCGGAGGATCGTCCCAGAACACTTGAGTGCGGCCGCGGGAATAAACGACCGAAGGTTCATGTCCTAAGCACCTACACCGACGCCAAAGGACAGACAGCAAACCCATTGGAATAAACCCACCGTGGAGAAGAATGCCCTGGACCTGCTTGGGAGGGTATCAAATGACAAAAAGAAAGCGTTTGCAAGCAGTGATGCTCAACGTGCCGGGGAATTTCTCCTGGCCATCCCAAACTCCTTTTTAGGGACCCGCCTCGATCCCCATGCTTTCCGTCTTAAAATAGTCCTCCGCCTTGCGGCCCATATCCACAATGTTTACAAGTGTATCTGAGGCAACGAATTGGCAGACCAAAGATGCAGCCATACCCTCATATGTGCATAATCGGGGTTTGGCATGCGAGGCAACACGAAGTAAATGACGTCGTCAAGAGGAGTCTGACAACTGCGGGCTGCCCAGACGGCATCACGCTGACTCTATAGATGCACGATAAACAGCTGCTGTGACATTACAAATACAAACCTTAGCCCAATATATTGTTTTATCCCAATAGGATGCAGAGACTCAGGGAGTCTGGGGCACAAAAGCCCCGAAGTTTCTCATTCAGCTGCTCCCCAGGTTCATTGAAACTACCAGTACCTCAGCATAGAAATCCCGAGACGGAATGCCTCCTACTCACTGGGATCTCGTCCCTCACCTGAAGGGCTTGATGGAGTCTTCGAATTGGACCGAGTACGTACGATGTAACTAAAAATAAATAAAAACTCTATAAACTGATTAAAAAATGACAAAACTAGGGAGGTAGTGGAAGACAATATACAGAGTTCAGGGAAAATAATAAAAATTTCCTTGAACGACGATAGCTCTCTTTTCTGAGGCAAAGGGTCTCCGTGACTTAAAGGACTTTATTAAGCGTATTTAACCTTGTAAATAAGTTATCGTATTAGTAAATAAAGTATATCATTACATAGTTCTTTACAACTTCCTATGAAAAGACAAAATTGACTTGAGAACTTTTTAGATTCCAATCTCATGTCGTAGCTTAAGTGAACATTACCAATTATTCAGTTGGGTAGAAGCAATAACTTACGTCCCTTGTAAAATGTCATCTTAATTCAAGCGAGGTGGTTGAATACATCCCCCAATCTCTATTTGAGAGAAAATATTGAACATACGAACTTTGGAGAATCCATCTTGTGACGGAGTTATAACCCAAGTTGATTAATTTTTACATCTCCAGGTACCAGGTGAAAAATCATCTCCAAGTCACCACAGTCAACGCAGGACAAACTACAGTCATGAGAGGAGAGAAATTGTGATGATACTGTAAACAACTATATAAAGACTCTCTCTCTCTCTCTCTCTCTCTCTCTCTCGGTGCCGGGTTCGAACCGAGATCACCACGGTTAGCAGTCAGGCAGCTAGTTAGTAGTTAAGGTGGGGTAGCTTTTAAGCCCATCGTGGTCCAGTGGACTAGCTGCCTCACTGCCAACCCTGGTAGCGTTCGAACCCAGTACCCAAAGTTACTTTAGGTCTCTAAAAATACGAAAACAAATTACATCAGTTTCCTAGTATTAACTACACCAACTGCAACATTTTTCTCTAGTAATACTGAAACCAATCATAAAAGTTCTCAAACAATAATTAAAAACTATATCCGTTCTCTTAACAAAAATAAAAAATCATTTATAAATCATAATTCATGAAGAATAATTAGCTTTGCGAGATAAAAAGATTATGAATAAATCTAAATGGGTTAAAATAAATTACAATGAAAAACGCTACAAACACACAAACAGAAAACAAACAAAAAATTGATAGGATAGGAAAATAAATAAACTGGCACAATGTTACGAACGATTAGGAAACGAAAAGCTGATTCAACATAAATCTTATAAACACTTAACAGGAAATTAATTTCAGTCCGACTTTAACACATTCTTTTTTACTGTGTTAAATATTTTTTGGAGAGAAATTTATTAAAAAAACTTGTAATGAACATGCGAGTCGAAATCATTACTAGAATTCAATCTCTCTCTCTCTCTTTCTCTCTCTCTCTCTTTCTCTCTCTTTCTCTCTCTCTCTCTCTTTCTCTCTCACAATTTCTCGCACATGCACATTCCTTCCTCTCCCAGTTTAATAACTCTCACACAGGTTTTGGTGTAATCTTTTGCCTTTTTGCCTCTACATTGCTCCATCCACTTTGCAATGCCAAGATTTCTCTCCCCCCCCCCCTCTCTCTATACCCTCATAATATTTTTTTCTCTTTACCCTCATAATACCTCTCTCTCAATCTCTCTCTCCATCACCACACACTCAAAATACGTGTCTGGTAATGCAATAACACTCCCACAAGTTTGTACTTAACAAACTGTGTCCCTCACTGACTTGATTGCACAGGTAACTTTTCCCAGTCATTTGCAAGACTTCCTGATTCTGCATCAAATTTGTAACAAGTTTGAGGTTCCAACGCTTGGATGAGACGATTCTGCATTTCAAACTTTTTCCCCCAATCTATTGAATAATATTTATGTAGTTAAATTTCCACGATTCCATATTTTTTTTTTAAATTTTTTTTTGGGGGGGGGGCTTCTTTATTCATTTTTTTCCTTACTGACTGACTGGATGTATATTTCTAAAGTACTATGACAGTATTAATTGCGAAAACAAAGTACTATACTAGTCTTAACCCCGAAAACAAGGTACTATGGTAGTCTTAACTGAGAAAATTAAGTACTTAGTCTTAATTGAAAAAACAAAGTACTATACTCGTCCTAAAGGCGAAAACAAACTACACTACTTGTCTAAACTCCGAAAACAAAGACCTAAACTAATCTTAATTCCGAAAACAAACTATACTAGTCTAAACTCCGAAAACAAACTACTGTATTAGTCTAAACTCCAAAAACAAAATACGATACTAGTTCCAACAGTGAAAACAACACACCAGTCCTAACAGCGAAAACAAACAACTCTACTTAATCTAAACTCCGAAAACAAACTACTGTATTAGTCTAAACTCCGAAAACAAAATACAATACTAGTCCCAACAGTAAAAACAACATACTAGTCCTAACAGCGAAAACAAAATACAATACTAGTCTAAACTTCGAAAACAAACTATTGCATTATTCTAAACTCCGAAAACGAAACACAATACTAGTCCTAACAGAAAAAAACAGGAAATATTGACTTTACAATCCTTAAAATATTATGAACATTGCAGATAAGTCCTTTGTAAATGTTTACTTTTGTGTGCGTCTGACCAAACCCTCAGTCAAAATCTGGAGTGTATGATCTGATATAGCTAATGAGAGAGAATCATTAATTTAAGACAGACAAAGTGTACAGTTCTCAGGCCAGACTTTCATTGTTTCGAACGCTCTCTCTCTCTCTCTCTCTCTCTCTCTCTCTTGAATAATATTACATGTACTGTACTTTACATTATAAATTCCTCGTCATTCATAAATGAATATTCAGGATGAACACCTCACACAACTCTCTCTTTTATATGTATAAAGCTCACTCATCCAAGGGAAAAATTTTAAACTTTAATCGAGTTAAAAATCTAATTTAAACTCGATCGAAAAATGGTAAAATGTTCGGTTTATATATAATTTGCTCCAGAAATAAAAAACTCTTAAATTGGTCGGTTATTTATTAATTTATTAATAAATGTTTTCCAAAAAATTCGGATATCAATTAATATTCGGTTAAGGAGGCGTTTATATGTCTATCTTCTGGATATCAATTTATATTTTCCTACACCGTATTGGAGTCGAGTTTAGTAAAGGTATACAATATGTACGGTTATATCACAATATTTCGAACCAATGTAAGCGTTCATTTCATATTTCACTGAACCACTGCAGTATACGCCCTTATATCACAAGTTATCGAGCAAATATACCCTCTAATTTTTCAGTTTATCTCAGACATACGAGTCTCTTTCACAATTTATCTAACAAAAATTCACCTCATACATTATCGCCCAAACTTACGCGTTTATTTCACAAATTTTCGAACAGATATACATTCTCATTCCTCAATTTATCGCACAAAACACACCATAATCTTGCCTTGGATTTTTTATGGATTCAGGGATGAGTGTTGGTGACAGCCAGCCGAGCCAGATTCACCTCCTCACGAACGATAAATTCGCGAAATTCTCCACCGTTCTATTTACGTCAATAATTCAGTGAAGATGAGAATATTGTCGTGGTGGCGGCAGATATTACCATCTGGTTTATCAGAGACGATATTTACAGCATGATAAGATGGTGTTTATTATTATTTTTATTATTATTATTGTTATTATTATTATTATTATTATTATTACAGCGTAGTTCTCGAATGCATAAGCCATTTCATCACTAAAGACATACTATTCACAATAAACTATGTTCTTAATATCAGTTTGAAGAGTTCAGACTAAATAGGTAATAAACCCAGACAAAATGTTAGTAATACAATCTTAACTGAATACCAACTAAGTTTAGTTTTGATATAAGATGAGAATAAAGAGGCATCGTACTCTGGCGGATACGATGAATCACCTTTGTGTCCTAAACAGGTGAGGTATATTGCGTCTTTATGCCTGTGTGTGTGTGTGTGTGAGAGAGAGAAAGAGTAGGTGAGTGTCTCTGCATGCGAGTTTTCCATTTGTGTACTTCTGTTAATCTTTTGTGTTTGATATGCATGTATGTATGTATGTATGTATGTCGGTGTGCGTCGACCGATTGGGAATAGTGCTCACTTCCAGCCTTACAGGTCACTGGTCCGCGCCGAGGGCAACCTTATATCATCAAGTTATTAAGTGAGTACCTATCTTTACAGCTGGAAACTGAAGGTAGTAGAGTGCAGCGGCGGCCACACAGCCGTTACCAAGTAACCAGGGTTATGAGGCCTACTTTTACCTGCAAGTTTGCAAGAATATAGACACACACACACACACACACACACACACACACACACACACACACACACACACACACACACACACACACACACACGAGTGAAGTAAGCTGCTGCATAATCCAGCGTACCATCACCTTCTACCACCTGAGATTCCCCGTACATTAATAATATTCTTGTTTTCCAACACAACCGCACCAAACCTTATGACCTCCCACTGATCACTGAACAGCTCAGTCCAATCATTGTAAAAACTATCAACAATTCGTAGATATATTGCATGTTCACTCCATGTTTCTTTTTCACTGTTGTACAGAGTTTTTGTTCACCGACCCTCAGCACCACATTACTATTTGTTAGTTGCATTTACCACTTTTACCTGCTGTAATTTTCAATGAACTGTTTATTATTATTATTATTATTATTATTATTATTATTATTATTATTATTATTATTATTATTATTATTATTATTCATTTTTCTTTTCTGGATAAATGAGCGAATGTACGAATGACCCGATGAACATCCGATTTTATGAATGAATAGATAAATGGACGAATGAATGAATTCGTGAATATATGCATAAGTGAATGAATGGATGAATGCATGGATGGATTGAAAAAACCTGAAAATATGAAGGTATTATTTGCGATGATATATCGATAGATAGATAGATAGATAGATAGATAGTTAGATAGATAGATAGATATATATTCTACATTTTCCTCACAAAAATCTTCAAAATTTATATTGTTCACTGTCTCCCTTCATCCCACAAGACGTGAACGAAATTGCTTCATTGAGGACCTCCAGAGTACTTAGTTGATTAGAGAATAAGTTGTTGTGCTACATTACGACAAAGGGTCTCGCTCATATATCATAATGATTTAGAGAATATACTTTTGGGGGGGGGGGGAATAGTATAAATGTTTGTTAGTGTGTGGAAATAATTATGAAATACTTTGTTTAACTTCGTGAACAAGAAAAATAGATTTTAATTTCATTTCGAAAAGCTTCTAAAATTAATAATTAGTTCAAATTTTCAGAGAAATTAGAGAAAAATGCTTTGTTCATGCGTCACAAAATCATGATAGCCTCTGCATATTTTTGTCGGCAATAAAAATGATAAAAATGATTGGTGGAAAATTCCACTTAAAATGGTGTCAACATTCATCAGAATATATAATTAACAAATTTTTACCAGATATTAACCTCATAACAACTGGTCTCACATCCTTGTTATTGTATGAGTGTTATATAGTCCTCTTAAGCTCTTAACAATACTCATGACGGGATATACTTATTTTACTAATTTTTCATATATTTAACGTCTGATGCAGCTATAGAGGCAAAATGATCCGGTCAAAAGTTAGATATAACGAAAATTAGTCAGATTTAGTGAATAGAGTTGTTACAGCGTGTATGGGATGTATTGTTTTCATACCCACGACTAAATACTGTATGACAAATAAGACTTACCGGTACATGCTACTAATGTACATAATGTGAATAGATGTTAATTTATTCCTGGATTATGACCTGATCTGTCCTTGACTCATGGATCTATTGGTTAGTCTACTTGTGTATACCAACACTTAACTGTAAACTTTAACACGACAAAGCTTATAGTGAGTGTGTCACTTTGCTAACACAAGACATGTATCTCTATTCATATCTCTTCTATTTAATTTTGGTTTAATTAATACTTCAGGACACCTCACACCTGTCACTACATTGTATCCGTTATTGAAGACCTCTGTCACCACTCTATTGGTACCATCAGTAACGCTAAATGACTCAGTATGATGTGGGGTATACTGAGTCACTATAGACGGGTCTGGAGTACAGTGTTGACCGTCACCATGGAGCTATAGTGCTGGGTAACATCAACAGTGTAGGTGTACTCTTATGGTGCTCTATATTCCTTCCTGAAGAAAGAAGTGCTCTAAGTAACAGCTGTACAAGAGAGTAATATGTTATAGTTCCAATAGAGTCGTTTGTGACAGTAGTGATTTTTACTTATGAGCGATACATGATGGGTTTATCTAGTAACAATAACAACAGATACTGTACACATGGTAGACAGAATAAATCATTAATCATAACAATCAACTAGAAACAATACAATTAGTTAAGGATTCACTAGTGTCTGTGGTCGAGGCTAACGTGCTACTCCTCTGTGGCAAATGTTCCCTCACAGAGTTGTATTGGTTGTTGTTAACGAAGTGGTGGATTATCTACACTGTCTTTATTTTGTCTGTGTTCTTGAGAATGGCTTTAATGACTGACATTACCAAACCCAAGCTAAGGTCAATATGCATGTTGACGCATGTACACATTAATACGTCTTATAGCCTGATTTTTATATCCATTAGCCACGTCACCAGCAGTATCACCTGAAGGCATTTTTCCGGGCAATATGGTCCCAAAGTAATTTAAAAGAGTTAGTACCACAGCGGAGTAAACACACGGCCCGGGAAGCGTACAAAACTGGTGGAGGCGGACACCGATTGGCTGAACGGTAATCAGCGTATGTCACCCTCATTGGTTGAGGGTGACAGAGAAAAGAGGTAAGCGTTGTGTGGTCTGGCCCAGGACTTTTGAACCATTTTATAGATTCTTATTTTTTATTGTAAACTTCCTCAAGAGCAATGAGCGTTATAATGAAGCAGAGTTCTAAGAGGTATGTAAACATTCAGACTCACTAATCTCTCCATAAGAGGCTCTCCGTCTGTTTACTATAGTCCTGCGGGAAAGTTTCATTCCTCTTACTCAAATCTAATTCCACTGTCGGAATGCCATGGACCCGAAAGACATAATCTCAATTAATTGCTTAAAAATTGTGGGATTTAAGTTTATTTAGTAACTGAGCCTCCAGCCAGCCACACCACTCTGTCGGCGTCCATGGTGGGATAACCACTTACCGCCAGATGATCGCGGTCATCCCCAGATGATCACCGTTCATCGTCAGTTGATCGCCCGTTTATTAACAGTTGATCGCCGATCATCGAGTCCAC
Organism: Homarus americanus; assembly: GCF_018991925.1. NCBI lineage: Eukaryota > Metazoa > Arthropoda > Malacostraca > Decapoda > Nephropidae > Homarus > Homarus americanus. The sequence continues at coordinate 6,293,319 of NW_024737068.1, forward strand.
TGAAATAGTCGATACGTCGGCCAACTTTTTCAAGTTTCATAAACAGTATCAGTACTCCAACATGCTCTCCAGGCTGATGGGATAGCTCGAAGATCTATCACGTGTTCGACTGTAGACAAACGCATACACAGTTTCCAACTATCATTTTCAGTATAATTAGTACCACGCTCTTCCTGTCCCATAAGGTAGACATTTTTCACTTATTTTACGCGCATGCATTAATAAAGTCAATACGAACCCGTGATCTGTGAAGTACCAGCGTTTGGATGACTGGCAGCTCCTCCCTCTCTCTCTCACCCTTGAGATGTGGATGTTATGCACCTCAATAACTAGGGTATTTAATCGCCCATTCTAAGACTCAAGAAGGACAGAAGCCTCTGAATTATTGACCTGAAGGTTATGGTAGTATAGTTAGCAAACGGTGTACACTCATACCAGCCTCACCCCACACACCATGACTATTGGACCGATACCACAAGTGCTGTCGGGAATAATGGGCAAAGAATGAAGTGCACAGACACACGAAACACAAGCAGACGTTATCTAAAAAAAAATACCTATATTGGTAAATAAATAAATAAATGCATAAAGTGAATAAAAAATAAGGTGTGTGTGTGTGCAACCTTGAATATAGATAAAGCTCCACACGCCCCCGACCTCAACACACACTGCCTCAGTTTACATAGAGATCGTCTTAAATCAAATCAACAAGACCCAGACGACCTGAAAGAGCTTTTCTCCGACCCACATTTGCCCGCGGGCGGATCCTTCCGCTTTTTTCCTTCCTTTGTGGCGCCTTTCCGTTCTTAAGTGGATTTCACTTCCACGGTCTAGATTCTCTCCCAAATATGACTTACAAGACTTTGCAACCAATGTCAACAAACACACACCTGACAAACATATTCTCTCCCAAATATGACTTACAACACTTCACAATCAATGTCAACAAACACATACACCTAACAAACTCCCGATCCCATTAGTTGTTTCTTCAATTATCTTATTTTGTTTTATCTTTCTCTGATAACCTGTTCTCACTCGAGCCTTTAACTACACGATTCACCACCTGTAACTCTCTCATGATATATAAAAAAACAAAACAAAAAATAATCCTAGTCTGCTGACGTTGGGATGAAAAGTTGATTATATTTACTCTGAATGGAAATACAATTATGATATTTACATTACATTAAATTATTTTTTATATGGAGAAGTAACGTGATATTATTTACAATGAATTGCTATGATATTTGTGAATATATATAAATTGGTGGTAAGAGTCACTTTGTATATGGTATGATGTGAGGATGTGTGTGTTGAGTGTCGGTTTAGTTTGGTATTTTTTTCTCTCGCTCTTCTTCCATGTTCTGTTGTACCACATTTCCTTACTATATCCTTTTTTCATAGTTTCTGCATCCCTTCACTCCCTAACACACACACACACACACACAAAATAGGAGGAGAAAGGTATTATGATCCATATTACTTCCGTACCTGTAGATTTGAGCCCATCTATTTCACCAATGATTACAAATCTAATGCTAACTCTAATATAACCTAACCTAATTTCCCAGGTCGTATTTAGGATGTTTAATCATTACGTGAACTAAGATAAAATAACCACAGGCAATATATGGACTATATTTATTTCTTCCTATTTGTATGTGTGTAATAATAATAATAATAATAATTAACGGTTTATTGAAAAAGTTCTGCAGCCCGAAGGCTGAAAATATACATTGGACATAAATGACTTATTACATACATTGGTGGTTTAACAAAAACCTTCATTAGAGAAAGGTAAAGGAACATACAGTGAACATACAGATTAATGTAGGTGTTGAACAGCAAACTCGTAGTGTAGTAACTTCCTCCCAGATGGTGTTAGGAGGGACCTCACGTGGTGTAGTAGTTCCCTCACAGATGGTGTTATGATGGACCTGGTGTGGTGAAAGAATTACCTAGAGGAAGAAGAGGGACCTCACGTGGTGTAGTAATTACCTCACAGATGGTGTTATGAGGGACCTCACGAGGTGTAGTAATTACCTCACAGATGGTGTTATGAGGGGCCTCACGTGGTGTAGTAACTCCCTCACAGATGGTGTTATGAGGGGCACCACGTGGTGTAGTAATTCCCTCACAGATGGTGTTATGAGGGGCCTGACGTGGTGTAGTAATTCCCTCACAGATGGTGTGATGAGGGACTTGACGTGGTGTAGTAATTCCCTCACATATGGTGTTATGAGGGACATGTGGTGTAGTAATTCCCTCACAGATGGTGTTATATGAGTGAGGTTTGGTCTTAGGCCTTCCTATCGTAGACGGATTAACACATCGCTGGTTGTTGTTGGGTCTCACGGGCCGTTATCACTGGGTACCTGGGACCTCACTGTGTGAAGGTTAACTTGGGTACGACTGTTACTGTTGAGTTGTTCTCACTGACTTAAGCACTGTTCACCACTGTTCACCTCTGTTTAACACTGGTTCCGTTCCTTTCCTAAATGAAATTGTAACTTCTGGCGAGAACTTGTTGATATTCCGGTGGGGAGGAGGGTTCAGGGGAGGGGGTTGGTATGGATCAACTTAACAGTTGACCTGGATGCTCCGAGAGGAGCGCCAGGTACGTCTTGACCCTTTGGTGGCGAAGTAGTGTGTGTGTGTGTGTGTGTGAGAAAGACGCCCAACACCAGAAAAATATTACAACCAACGATATTCAACATAAATTAATTCAATACAAAGTTATTTTGAAAATTAAGTTACGCTGTTAAGAGAGAGAGAGAGAGAGAGAGAGAGAGAGAGAGAGAGAGAGAGAGAGAGAGAGAGAGAGAGAGAGAGAGAGTACCTGCAGACATAATACGTTGGCTTTAAAAGTGACTCCGGAAGCAGCAAGGAATTTCACTTTAGCCATTCTGCCAAGGTACCATGACTGGCCAGGTCACTGAAGGAGCCTCAGGCCCTGCAAGACGAGCTGGAGATTTTCTTCGTATTATTCACGGAGAGAGAAGAGGAGAGAGCTGGGAACTGAGAGAAGATATAAGTTAGGAATGAGAGATAATTATAATGTGATAAGTTAGGAATATGAGAAAGAGATAAATTGGGAAATGACAGGAGATGTGTTAGGAATGAGAGAAAATATGATAAATTGGGAAACGAGAGAAAATATAAAATTGGAAATTAAAGAAAGAGATGAATATGGGCAATGAGACAAAGAGATAAAATTGGGTAATGAGAGAAAAATATATAAATTGGGAATACGAGAGAAAGATAACGGATAAATGAGAGAAAATATATAAATTGGGAATAAGAGAAAGTGATAAATTGGGGAACCAGAGAAAATCCAATATACTGGAAATGAGGGAACACCTGACAAACTGATGAAATGAAACAAATCTGATAACTTGGGAAATGAGCGAAAGCCTGAGAGAGTGAAGAAGAAAAAAGGTAAAATATCAAATACGTTGAGTAACAAGAAAAAAGAGAGACCAGACAATAATTCATAAGAGAGATCCACTTAGATAAAATAAATAAAGAATAAAAAAATATAGAAAATTGGGATACTGATGGAAAAATCGATTATGTGGAGAAACAAGAAAAAATTCAATAAAAATAAAAACTTTAAAATAATTCGGAATAGGAGAAAAATTCCAATAAAATGTGTAAATTATAAAAATTCATATTTGTTTTGAAAATGAAATGAAATAAAATAAAATAAATGATTTTAAAACTCCAAGAAATTAAATAAAAATTAAAAATATCAGAAAATTCCATATATTTATAAGTAACATTTAATACATGATGTAAATAAGAGAGATATCTTTAAGAAGATAAATTGTCGGAATTTTGTATTTTAGATCTTAAAAAAATGGGATAAAAAAAATCAGAAAAATTTATAAAGTGAAAAGTAAAATTCCGATAAATTAAGGGAATAAGAAAAATACGATAGTTTGAACAAATGAGAAAAATCCGATTAACTGTGGAAGCAGAGGAAGTCTGATAAATTTAAGAGACAGGAAGAGAAAATAAGGTAAGCGTGTTGTATTTAACCAGGAGATAATACAATCCAAAATACAATCCATTAACCATTAAAAACCGCCCAAATAAACGTAAAAGTATTGCATTAACGTAAGATTCTTTTTACAGACAATATTTTATCTACTTTAAATTTTACGTCAAACTCAACATGTTGATGCCGACTGTCCATTAATATTCCTGCTTTGAAATTAACCCCGTTTTGATTAGTCTCATTTCGATGACGTCATAGTGGCGAGCAATATAAGCAGTTAACATCATTACTTGTGACGTTATCACTAGTTTTCCCCTAAATGTTCAATTATTTTTGAATGACGGAAAAATTTTTTACGTACCTTTAATATACAAAAAATACTAGATAAAGCAGAGTATTAAACGTTAATCGAAAATAGGTAAAAGATTTTATTGGTGGCTGGCTTTTTGGAACACCATAAATCTATCAGCAGTAATTTGGGAACGTTGGCGGGAATTTACCGCTCGTGTATATTTGACTTTCGGTATTTAATGGCCTCCATTTTCAGGTTATATTTCGAGCATACTGAGGCTAGGCGCTACGATCTATTCAGGCTTTTGTTCCAATACGAATTAAAAGTTTACATGTTACTACTACTCATTTTCGTGTTGTTTTTACCTGTTGTTTACTGTAGTGTACTGAATTACCCCTCAAATGTAAACAAGTAATATGTTCATTAATTCGTCAGATGAACGCGGCTTAAGAGGAGTCAACATGTATATCCCATGGACCAATAACAGAAGTAAATATTTCTTCACTGTAAATATTTATACCTTATTTCATATTTAGAATTCGTGAGTAATGGATTCCTGTATTAGAATAAATTTTATAGTAGTAAGTTATAGATCAAACTATTTCTTTCTTTACGACGTATCTGTGTATTTTTAACGAATTTCTATTTTTTTATATAAAATTGCTATCCATAAAAACCTGTGAATGGCGCCTTGAAAACTGATTGAGTCAAGAGGATGAGGAACATCTTAGTTTTTATTTAATCTAATGTGATGTCAATTCAGATTAATATTTATCCACACAGACACACATATGCACACAAACAAATACAAACACACGCACACATAAACAAACACACACAAGACTAAATGGACAGAAGCGTACTACTGTTTCCCCAGAAGACGGGAAGTAATAATAATAATAATAATAATAATAATAATAATAATAATAATAATAATAATAATAATAATAATAATAATAACAACAGACGAGAGGAACTAAAAGAATTTGTTGGTATTAAAGGATCATGAAGCAGCGCCAAGGCCACAGGGGAATATGTCGGTGCCTCCCCTTGTTAAAAAGTGATGTGACACTAACAAGGCAAGGTTTGAGAGGTTCACTTTACAAAACATAACAAATTGGTAAGTTTTTCTCGAATAGACCTGAACGTGACTACATAACATGAAGGATATTTGGGCTTATTTATAGAAGAGATTTATTACTATTTTCACTTCGTCTCTTTTTCCCTTTGTATTTTTCTCTGTGTTTTAGTTTTATCTTTTTTTTTCTTCTCTTGGTCTCTGTATTCTTCTTTTTTGATCGTATGTAATTTTTTGGTGTTGTGTCTATTTTATTCTGTCTAATAATAATAATAATTTTCATTTTCATTAGTAATACCGGTATTTATTATTATTATTATTCTCGTTGCAATTACTTTCGGCTTTATAAAATTCTCTGTATTCACAAAACGCCAGAAATAATGCCATTTGATGCTTTCTTACAATTCGCAAAATCTGTGAACATTTGACATTTTCTGGAACAAAAGCAAGGTAGCTACTTCACCGGACCTCTCAAATTCTCTTTCGCAATTTTGTGGAAATGTATAGTGCGAGAAACACGTTGCAAATACTGAATTGTTTTGATACACTACATGTTTGTATTATTATTATTATTATTATTATTATTATTATTATTATTTAGAGAAAGGAACAGAGAAACCAAGTCAATATTCTCAAACAGAAAAAATCCACAGGTGTTACATGCAGTCTCTCTCGAGTAGTATTACCAGGTACAATATTCAAGCCCTGTTGTGCCAGCTTTCAGGTACATAATGGCAGGTCTTCAAGAACAAACCACCAAGAGCTTATACAGAGGTTTAGGCTTTACAAATGAAGCTCTGAGGTACAGACTCCGGGTTTAAGTGTGTTTACGTGTTAATGGTGTTGGAAATAATGTTTATTGTTGTCGGTAGTAGTGTTTTATCTTCCATTTATCTTGTCCTCTTTCATCCAATATAAACGTGTGTGTGTGTAATAATAATAACAATAAAAATAATAATGATAATTATAATAATTAACGGTTTATTGAAAGAGCATGACAGCCGGAATGCTGAAAATACACAGTTGCATAATTCGGGAATGGATCACGTGATTGACAAATAATATACAAGTAACATAAGTGATACACACACACACACACACACACACATATATATATATATATATATATATATATATATATATATATATATATATATATATATATATATATATATATATATATATATATATATATATATATATATATATATATATATATAATAACTAGGTGGAGAGAAGGTCATACTACAGGGCATTTCAACATAGTGACAGTGTAAGAAAAGTTAATATTGACTGGGAGTGAATACACTAGTGTGTGTGTGTGAAGACGTATGCACATATAGGAAGAAGGTGCGTTATGATCGACTGGGTGCGACTTTTTAAAGAATATTATACGAGTGACTGAATACCTCTCTCTCTCTCTCTCTCTCTCTCTCTCTCTCTCTATCTCTCTCTCTCTCTCTCATTTCTCTATTTATTTGTTTATTATTTATCCATATTTCCGCATTTTCCGCAGTGCGAAAGTTTATATCTCCTGATTTTCATTAATAAACTTAAATAGAAAAATACACGTAAAACCACTGCATTTTTCCCCGCGGACTTTTCTTATCTGACAGACTAAAAAAGATTTGATGTAATTTAAATTTACAATACAAGAAATCTTCGGTTGTTTTATCTGATATTTTTCTTTTATATTAAACCGCTAATAAAACACTAACGCTTTATTATAAAACACGAGTTAATCAATACTTCAAACAGCCGATTACTTTTAACTACATCACAGTACTCGAAAAACGATATAAAAATGAGGTAAATCGGAGGGAAAAGTGGATTTTTATCTAATTTCCTGGAAGCGATAAAATTGATCCAGTGGTCGGTTTTATGTTTTCCGACTTGCGGTAATGCTCTCTCTCTCTCTCTCTCTCTCTCTCTCTCTCTCTCTCTCACCACCAACATTCAAAGCCAACTATAACTAATCAGCTTATAGAGGATATACTAAAAGGTTGATAAATAGTTCAATAAGCAAGGAGGTCACAGGTATATTTTGTATTTTCCCCCGAGGCCCTCGTGGGCAAACTACGAGGGGGCTATTTTATTGTCATCCTGTGCAAGGTGAAGCGCAAAAGCGTTACAGCGCCCTGGGAAGCATGCGTAGTTCATGCTTGCCGTCATGACTCATGCATTAAAGGGCGTAAAAGCCTGAAGGTCAGGGTCATGGGTTTTGTCAGCAAGTTACATAAAGTGACAGAATGATGAGTGTGTGGGGGGAAAATTCCTGGTACAATTTATCTGTTTATGGCAAAGTGTGGCAGGTCCCTAATAATGTCAAGTGCCAGGCCTGTCACTAGGAGGAGGGATATCTGGTCAGGGAGGGAAGAGGTGTTGGTAACAGGGAGGTCACAGGGGTCATGAAGGTCACAGGGGTCATGGAAGCCACAGGGGTCATAAAGGTCACAGGGGTCATGGAGGTCACTGGGGTCATGGCGGTCACAGGGGTCATGGAAGTCACAGGGGTCATGGAGGTCACTGGGGTCATGGAGGTCACTGGGGTCATGGAAGTCACAGGAGTCATGGAAGTCACAAGGGTCATGGAGGTCACTGGGGTCATGGAGGTCACTGGAGTCATGGAGGTCATAGGGGTCACAGGGATCACAGGGGTCATAGAAGTTACAAAAGTCATGGAAGTCACAGGGGTCACAAAGGTCAACAGATGTGAGACAGCATCATGCATCACCACAAAGCTAAAGATGAATAATACAATGGAACAAAATTAATCAATCCCAACAACTTAATGTTAGACAAAGAGAGGGAGAAACAGAGACCGACAGACCGACCGACAGAGAGGTTAAACATAGAATATATTGAGGTCTGGACTACAAGTGTTGGAATATATACATATTTAGCTCAGGGAGTCCTAGGTATACACCAGTATACATACATCACACTTGTTAGGAGTAGTTAATAGGTATTCTGTAAATTAGGTTCTCATATTAAGCCACCCAGGGCGATGAGATGCTGAAAATGTGAATGTATATTACAATGTATGTATATAAGTCAATATGAATGCAAATATATTATATGAATGTATTCTCTGCATTAAGGGTGCGGCAGGTGAGTAGATTCAGCATTGGTTCAATACCGGGGTGCTCCTAGTCCACCCAGCTGTGAATGGGTACCTAACGTCACAGTTCCGGAAATGAAGGTGGTCGAGTGTAGTACCGGCTACACTACTTCCTCTAGCACTAACACTATATTATACAGTGTACTGCATCGACATTGTATATATGTATGCATGTATGTATGTATGAATGTATGTATGTATGTATGTATGTATGTATGTATGTAGGTACCAAAGTCGGGGGAAAGATTTATGGAGGTTATTATATTAATGGGGTCATTGTATCAGCGAGGTCAACGACGTCCCTGTGCAACAATGGTTAGGTCAAATGTCAAACAAGGTTGTGATTGAATAATTTTGAGAGAATGAAAAATGTAACCAAATCTTAACACGTTACCAAACAAAAGAGAGAGAGAGAGAGAGAGAGAGAGAGAGAGAGAGAGAGATTATTCTTTCTCCCTCCAAACCTTTAAGGAAAAAACTTTAAATCCAGGAATAAAAAACTTTAAAAACAACAACTTTAAGAAACAGTTTTAACGAATACCTTTTCGTCTCCTAAAGTAATTTTTTCAAGTTTACCTATTGATCTCTCTCTCTCTCTCTCTCTCTCTCTCTCTCTCTCTCTCTCTCTCTCTCTCTTGTTTGGTAACGTGTATCTGCAATTTTTCCCCTGTATTTTTTTCTCTTTCTTGTCTCTTCGTGCTTGTGGCTAATATTTCTCTACCTTATCTTTTCTCTCTCTTTATTTTTATAATTCTATCTCTCTATTCTCTTTGTTTTCTCTTTTTTCTTCACCTCTAAATTTAATTTCCGAGAGACATCTGCCTAGAGCCTCCAACCACTTCCTTTGATGAAAATTTGCTCATTCTATCTCTCGTTTTTATCTCTCTTTTTAATTCCTTTAAGAACGACAGCCCGAGATTACACCCCATTTTTTGGTTGTATACCGAAACACACACACACACACGCGCCAGTATTTCAATGGCTGAGAATAAACCTTTGTCTGTCTGTCACTTTGACTATTTTATGTCTCTCTTTCACATTTCTGTCTCTCTCTGTTGAACTTACTTCTCTGTAACTGTCTCGTCTGTCACCTATGAATCTGTCTTTCTCAGTGGCCTCCCTCTCTCTCTCTCTCTCTCTCTCTCTCTCTCTCTATTAATTGGTCATTCACCCTCTTGGTCTTTGTCTTGTTCTTATTGACACTCTCTTTATCTTTCTTTGTCAATCTCTATATCTTCCATTCTTCGTCTTCCATCGGTCTCTTCCCTCTCCCTCTTCTCTCTCCTTATTTCAACAACCCACAACTCTTCCTATGACAAAAGATCCACAAGATGCCAGCACAGTCATTACTTGTGTCTAATTAACTCCCGTGTTCAAAGTGCGTCTGTAGTGTATATAGACTCATCATACGCTCCCAGGGACTCTCAGCTCTCCACACGTAAATTCCACAATCCTCGGAGAATCTTCATGCGCCTCAATACACCAAAGCTTTCGCGCCAAAAATTACCTCCGAACCAAAACACCTCGTCCGAAAGAGACGCTTGGGACTTCGTCTTTAAAGTCTGGCCACACATGCTAAGTAAAATGGTAGGATATATTTTTGTTCTCGTTTTGTTGATTAATTTGAGTATTTTCTTATATAATACTATTTTATATAAGAATGTTTAAATAAGGCGTAAGAGTGCTTTAAAGCAAGAAATGTCTAGTCATCAAGTAGTTTGTCGACAGTTTCAACGCGCGTTTAAACTTGTGTGGTTATTTATGCAACGGCGGCAGCAAATACCTTGTAGTGGTGATGGATGGATGGTGAAGGTGCTGGTGACTGGTACGTTAATCCTATATTAGTAAAAATATATAATAATATGAATTAATAATAATAAACATAATAACGTTAAGAAAAAGAAAACTATTATAAGTTCATTTGTTGTTTGTTTTAATGTCCGATAAAAACTTTCAGACTATACGAACCATGACAACATACTGCGAATGAAATATTCTTTATTGGTGTTTACTGATGTGAAAACTTACTAACGTTACACTCTAGTAATATAAGAACTACAATTTTATCGTTTTAGTGGCTTTCATCTTTTATTGAAGACAACTGCAAATGAGAGGAAGACATTAAAGAAAGCGAAAGGAAGACTTCACAGAAAATGTCCAAACATAGTACAGGTAATTTACACACAACAGGTAATAATAATAATAGGAGTGACAATATATTCTAAATAAACATCCACATGTTGTATAAAAAAATTACAGGAACTCAAAAAATGGAACAGCTTGTTGTGATGCTGGGGTGTGAATTGAAGATAAGAAGAGTAAAATATTTACTCCATAAATTTTGTGTAAGAGTTGTTCAGAGGTATTTCAGCGGTGTTTCAGCTTTTCAGATTTTAAAGCTGAAGTACTGTAGTTCAGAAAACTGTCAGTACCAACTGTGGTTGTGCCAGTCTCTCTCTCACACTGGGGAATATTTCACAGCCATCCCCGTCCATCACTATCACAAAAAAAAGGAATATATATATCGACAACTATCAGAAAATTTTAAATATTCACAGGTTTTGTCGATCTTTTTGATCCAAGAATAAAAAAACGCCAAGAATCCCAAATTGAGTCTAGCCACTCACTCCTTCACGTACACTCTCCGGGTATTAGGTCAAAGTTTCTCGGATTATGTCATGATAAAAGTTTTCAGCATCTGTGAACTGCTTCTCAGTGTCGCTTTTCACTTAAGAGATCTTCACAGTGATGTTATGACGTGTTCATCAAGGCTTATTGCTGTTTCTTGGCGACCTGTTGGGTGGTTACTGCCGCCTCATAAAGGAGGGTTAGTCGTCACTCAGAGCGTTATAAAAAGTACTTCTGTATATTGTATTCCATCTAACACCATCAGCTGGAAATAATATTTTTTTTATTTTCTGTCGTTTTACACTTTTTTTTCGACAAATTCAGGCTTCTACGCCCTTGACTCTTCAGGCTTCTACGCCCTTGACTCTTCAGGCTTCTACGCCCTTGACTCTTCAGGCTTCTACGCCCTTGACTCTTCAGGCTTCTACGCCTTGACTCTTCAGGCTTCTACGCCCTTGACTCTTCAGGCTTCTACGCCCTTGAGTCTTCACGCCCTTGACTCTTCAGGCTTCTACGCCCTTGACTCTTCAGGCTACGCCCTTGAGCTCTTCAAGCTACCGCCCTTGACTCTTCAGGCTTCTACGCCTTGACTCTTCAGGCTTCTACGCCCTTGACTCTTCAGGCTTCGCGCCGACTCTTCAGGCTTCTACGCCCTTGACTCTTCAGGCTTCTACGCCCTTGACTCTTCAGGCTTCTACGCCCTTGACTCTTCAGGCTTCTACGCCCTTGACTCTTCAGGCTTCTACGCTCTTAACTCATGAGACATAAAGGTAAGCATGAACTTGGCATGCTTCCCTGCTGGGCGCTGTAAACGCTTCTGCGCTTCACCTTACACAGTATATGTGTACAGTATATGTGAAATGAAACCTAACCAAACTTAATTAACCTAAATTAACATATCCTAACATCTTAGTATAGCATAACCTATCCGCATGCAATTAAGGAAACAATCTTCACTGTAAGTATCTTATTTCTTACATGCTGGCTGGTAGAGACAGTTATGGCTTTTATCTCTTCTTACACGTGGGTATTTTTTGAAACTAAGTGTCTATGTTTGTCTTTGATACCCCCAAAATGTTCTACACTACGGAGGGTATATGCAAACACTTGTTATCTTGAAAATAGGTTCTTATTCTCGTACGGGAGATATACAAAGGAAACAAATAGACAGTCGGCTTCCACACCATAATGACTAGCGATCTCAACTCTCTGTATCACTCCGCGCTGGCATGTACAGATGCCAGCATTCACAAGCTGAATACATAAAATGTAAATATGATAATTCACATACATAACATGGTGCATAATAAATGGAAATATTACAGAGGATTAATACATGTTCTGTAATACTTTACTATACATAATTAATAGAGTAATATAAGAATACACAGCTTAAGGTACTACTTCGTGTCCATATTATACAAAGTGAAGTAAACCACACGTCTTGGAAACCAGCAAAATAAATTACAATGTAAACTAAAACTATTAAACATTAAAACAAACAGATACACTGGAATATCACAGAGAAAAAACAATTATTCCATCTGTTCCTTAAAAAACAAAATAGAGCTTGGTACTGCCTAGGAATACAAGAAACATAATGGAGCTTAGTCATAGCTAGGAATGCATTAATTCTTTTCAGAGCTTGGTAATACTTAAGAACAAAATTATGAAATTTATTACACAGTTAAAACAAACAATGATAAAGCGAAAACAATGACATTTCAGTTTACGACAAACATCAGTAACTCTTGCGTGTTTATAACTTATGTTTCTGGAAAATAATGCTCGTTCTAACTCTCACTTGCCTCGTCCATGTCAATATTGTCGTTATTGTTCACTTTATATTTTTCAAGCTACTGTATATAAAATAATTCTAAATCAATATCAATAAAAAAATGAGTCATCTGAAGAATATAAAAACTATCGTATATTGTGAAAAATACCCAAAAATTATAAACATTCCCCTTTTCTCATCTTTTCTTATACATATACGAGTATACTAAAAAATACAGGGATTACATCTGGACTTAATAAAAAAAATTAAATAAGCTGATAATTGACTACAGAAATATATCTACTGGAAATGGTAGTTCCTTCTTTAAATATCGTTAAAACTGTAGAGATTGCAACATAACACTACCCCCCCCCCACCCCCACCTAACAAGCACACACATTTAGCGCGTCAGGGTGTTTAATCTTCGCGTGAAATAAGCGGGGGTTCTATACTTCAAGAGATACGAAATTCCTTGAGCCAGCACCACGTACAGTCCGGGATAAAAGTTCGTTCTCGCTGTGCAACTGAGTCACGGGAATGAGTCTCCAAACTTACATACCCTGACTGTTTCATCTCGTTTGGGGGTCGATGTCTGTTTCATTTTGGGCGGGAGCGAACTTTTGACCCCGACTGTCCAACAATACCCAGCGGGAGCCTGACGTAACACACTCTACCCCCAGCATTGAGATCCAGCCACTGTTTGTGTGTGTAAGAGGTTAGGGTGCGGACACCAGATCTTCCCCGGACGGACACACTGAGAGCAAGATTAAAACATTGACAAATAGATGGAGAGACTAATACACAGAGGGACGGACTGATAGGTCATACAGACTGACTTACAAACAGAAAGCAACAATTCTTCGTCCCGTCTTTGGTAGAAAACCCTGAAGGGGATACTCTTCGTTTACTCCTCCTTCACCCTATCTCAGTGCCTCCCTCCTTCACCCTATCTCAGTGCCTCCCTCCTTCACCCTATCCCAGTGCCTCCCTCCTTCACCCTGGTCCAGTGCCTCCCTCCTTCACCCTATCCCAGTGCCTCCCTCCTTCACCCTGGTCCAGTGCCTCCCTCCTTCACCCTATCCCAGTGCCTCCCTCCCTCAACCTCCCGATGCCTCCCTCCTTCACCATGGTCCAGTGCCTCCACTCTTCACCATGGTCAGTGCCTCCCTCCTTCACCTGGTCCTGTGCTTCCCTCCCTTCACCCTGAAACAGTGCCTCTCTCCCTCACCCCTGGCCGTACCTTGTCCCTAATCCTTTAATTCTCCTTCCCTCTCTTTAATTCCTCAATACCCACTTCTTCCCCAGTGCCCCTAACCCACATGCGCCCTCCTCACCCTCTCCATCCTCCAGCACCCCCTCCCTCATCCTCTACCGCCCCCTCCTCACCCTATAGCATTCCCTCGCCTCACTCACCTCCTCCCTCCCACTCCAGCACCCCCTCCCTCCCACTCCAGCGTCCGCTCCCTTCCCCTCTCTCATCCCCGTCACCCCTTCCCTCACCCCACCGCCCTCTCCCTCACGATCAGTCAACCCCTCCCTTGGCCCTAAACGCCACCTCCCTCACCTCAATATTCGCTGTTAAGATTGTGTTTTATATTCACCTACTATGCTAATTACTGTGACACACACACACACAAAGTCACTCTGGCAGAAACTCCTGGAACGAAGTAGTGTCGGCTTCTTGAACCGTGAAATTAGAAGAATAGGGAGATAAGTTTTATCTAAGTCTCCGCGAAATTGGAGAAAGGAGAATGTAATTTGCATGCCAATACGGAAATCGAGAAAAATAAGGGAACGTATTTTCATGCAAATCTCCGCCAAAGTGAGGGGAAAGGATTCACTTTGAGTCACAACGAATCCGGAAATTGGTAAAACAAGAGGAAACATTAACATCAAAATTACTGATACATTGAGATAAAGAGAAAATGTATTCATAAATAAATTCGCAGTTGAATATTAAACGAATGAAACATTGTAATTGTGAATGAATAAAAAAATACTGGAAAATTTAAGTTAATTTGCGGAGTAAATGAAGGGAAAATCCAGGAGTTCTGCCTCAATTATGTTTGTTGTCAGCATGTTGGAGTTGTAGTGAGCCATGTTGGTGCCTTAACAAGCGTCATGTAGAGGCAGTAGTTAAAGAGGTGGGTGCTGGGGAAGGCTATCCACAACATTCCATTTTCCTTTAAAGCGATAAACTATCTATCTATACCTATTTAATCATATATTTTCTGACTAACTACTCGTTATAGTTTGTGGGGTTTCTTGGGGGGAGGGGGGGGTTTCCTTCTTTATTTATATGATATTCATTCTAAAACTTTTAATTTATTCACTCGAAAAATAATCATTATTTTTATTCAGTATTATTTATTCTCCCTTTTGATCCTAGTGGAATTAAATACTCCATATACTGTATATAATGTATTAATTAATTAATTTATTTATTTATCAATTACTGTATCCAGCTATGGGAGAAATGAGGTCAAGATTGAAGGAAAAAGATATTGATTCTATCTCTCTTCATGTGTGTATCTCTCTCTCTCCCTGTTGTATCTCTGCCTCTACTCTTTTCTCTTTGTTTGTGTGTGTGTGTGTGTGTGTGTGTGTGTGTCTCATGTATAAATATACCTGCCTTTATTTGTCTGCATCTACCTCACTTTCCTTTCTCTCTCTCTTTTCTATCTGTCTATTTCTTTCTTTCTTTATCTATATCTCTCTCTCTTTTCATACCTCTGCTAAACACATCTATATATCATTCCTTTATTTCTATCTTTTCTCTCTCTCTCGCCTCTCCCCCTCCTCTTTACATAATTCCACTTGTCCTGATGGTCGACTCTCCCCTGTATACTGTGGCTCCATTCTCGCCCTTAGGGACCTTCTATGTAATTCGTTCCGGTGTAACTTTTTCCATTCTGCCTCGTACGTACAACCTCTCTGCCCTGGGTACAAAGCAGTAGTGATGATTTTGCCAACAATTTGTTTTTCAGGTTCTATGATAGGATAGTAGGTGGTGAGAGGTGGTGGGAGAAGAGGGGGAGGGAAAGAAAGTAGGTGGAAGGGTTGATGGGAGGAGATGGGTGAAAGTGGTGGAGGAATAGAAGGAGAGGTGTAATGAGCCAGAGTGTAGGGTGGTGGGAGAAGGAGAATTAATGATGTGGTTGAGGAGAGGTGTGGTTGGTGAGGAAGAGGTGGGTGGTGAGAAGAGGGAAACTGAGGGGTGGAAGGGTAAGGAGAGAGAAAGTAGGTGGAAGAGGGGTGATGGGAGGGATGGGTGGTGTTGAGGAAGAGGTGGGTGGTGAGGGAAGAGGTGGGTGGTGTGAGGGTGGGTGGTGAGGAAGAGGTGGGTGGTGAGGAAGAGGTGGGTGGTGAGGAAGAGGTGGGTGGAAGGGGAGGGGAGAGGGAAGAAAGTAGGTGAAAGGGTATGATTGGGGAGGAGGTGGAGGGAGAAGTGGGTGATGGAAGAAGCGGTGGCTGGTGGAGGGAGGAGTGAGAGGTGGAGTGGGGAGGGCGTTGAGGGAGGTGGAGAGGGAGGGGTGGTGGATGGTGGATGTAGAGGGGAAGGGGGTGGATGGTGGAGGGAGGTGTGGGTGATGGAAGGAAGTTTACTGAGAGAGAGAGAGAGAGAGAGAGAGAACTCGCTGCTAACTCCTCCTGCAACAGTCATCTTAACTGTCTCTATGGTTACACTTGTTATCAAACTCGGTCGTTTTACTCTCGGTAACATAACATCAGGATACATTAAGCGGTTTTTTAACATCACTCTCTCTCTCTCCACAGCTGTCCGAAGTACAATTTCAAATTCCATATTGGCCAATAGCTTCGCGCCAAAAACGAATCACCAAGTGGCAAAAGACCTCCACTAAACCTGAATGTAAACAAACCCCCCTCCCCCTGTCTATAGCTCTGTCTTTCCCCTTACGTGATTCCTTTATCCTTATGGTCGATTATCCTGTGTTCCTGTGGCCTCATTCCTGGTCTTATGGGTCTCCTGTGTAATTTGTTCCCCGGGTAACTTTTCCAATTCGACATAGCGCAGCGTCTACAGCTAGCGCCTGGAGGCTACAGCTCTCGCGATAACATTACTGCTTTTACCAACTATTTGTTTTTTAGAGTTGAGGCATAGAATATGAGGGAAGGTAGTGAGGGAGGAAGAGAAAGAGGGAAGACAAGAGCGAGAGGAGGAGGGAGAGAGTGAGAGATTGGGGGAAGGAAAGAGAGAGTGAGAGGTAAGTTTAAATGGGTTTGGCATGTATAAATGATAATGCATGTATATAATTCAGCACGTGTATAGACAACGCAGGTATACGGTGCACAGACCGTGAAGATATACAGTTTCCAAAGTACAGTTGGTTGACAGTGCGGGTACACAACAATAGTAAACGGTAAGGCAAGTCGACAAAGGAGAGCGAACAAAGGCATCAGGTGAGTATTTACAGGCGAGTCTTGTCCTTAGATTTGGTTCAAGAATAAAAGTTTAAATTTGTTGTTAAATATAAAAAGAATTACGGTGCACCTGGAGTATTCGAGGCTGACGGATCACTTAAACAATTATCTCAGATCAAAGGAGCGTTATGATGGAGGTCACAAGTGGAGGTTAAGTTTCCAAAATATAATTGATCAAAATATAATTATACTCGTTCACCAGCAGGGCAACTGACACCCCTTAAAGTATTAATGAGAAATTTGTAGCCTGGAAGAAAAGCTTCAAATGCTTTACTATTTTGTAATTATAAAATCTTATCCCCCAATTATAGATATTTGTATTTAAATTACCTCCAATTAAGTTAAAACAATATATAGTTATTAAATCTTAGTATATATTTCATTACTTTTTCATGACAAATAAGTATCATGAAAAATCATCTTGGCAACTACCAGACTGGAGTACTCAGGGGCCGCCAAGGAAGATAGAGAGAGGAACTAGTTCTCATATGGTTTCTCAGTTGATCCCTAGTAATGAATAAGCTCTCCTACAGATGTCTCTACCGTCAGTGGCACGTCATCCGTTTACGTTCGTGAATAGTAGGATGGGACCCTGGAGGTGGCAGATACACGCATGGCTCCCAAACAACAAGATCACGGGTGTGTGGTGTGAGGAAAACACAAGAGAAATCTCACTTAACCTGACAGAGACAAAGGTAAGGTTACGCATGGAAAAGGAGTGATGAGGGGTACTGAGGGTGTAGGGAATATTGGGGTAAGGCCTCAAGGTGGAACCCGTTAGATATTTATCTATTTTTTACACCCCCCATCCCCAAAAAGCAACAATTTCTTCTCTCACAAAGGATTTCATGTGATCTTGGTGTATAAAACAGAATTTGTTAATTAAATTCTTCGTTAATAATGCAAATAACAGTGTGGAGATAAAGTTTGTATGCACCGAACACTAAAATATTTTCTACAGTTCATTTGTTTTTTTACATGTGTAACCTTGAACTGATGTCCCCGAGTAGTCGATATTGGAACACTGATAAAATCATAATTCGGGTTTATGGTGCACTGCTGAGGGTAAATTTAAATTCTAATATATACTGTATAGCTAAAAAAAATCCTCGTGGACAAAGGTTCAAGTTATATCACTTACTTGCGAAGACACCATTTGATGGTTTTCCATTTCCTATACAACTTCAAGAATTAAAAAAAAAAAAGTGTCCCACAACCAAGATGCTCAGGAAACACCGGACAAGGATTTGGAGTTTACAGAAACAACTCCAAAGTCTACATGCTAGCTTTTCGTGTTTTCTCAACCTATATTTATCTACTACCTAAGTACCTTATTGATGTTATTGCTCATAACCACAAGGAAAGAAGAAAACACGAAATTCTTCTTTCCTTGTGGTTATCAGCATATACCTGGATCACGCGCAACTACAGTGATTTACACACATATATATATATATATATACCCCCAAAAAAGTATCGTTAGCCATGGAGCGTGCTGTGATTCGAGGCTTTCCGAGCAATGTTACTCGACCTGTTTCTGAACAGTTGGTAATTCAATATCCGCGACCTTTGAGCATGGATCAGTATATACGTTTTCAAATGATGTAAATCCTCCGGGGCTTCAGATCATATATTACATGAATCGGAATGGATGTTGTAAATGGACACTAACACCATGCCAGTCGTCAAAGAGAATCTTACATAGATTGGAGCGAGGAAATATCGGGGAGACATCGCATGATGTGAAAGGTTCTATAATTATTATTGGCCTTCACCAGGAGGGTAAACATGACGCTGAGATAGCACGGAGAAGTGAGGTGCCTAACCCACCATATCATGGTGGGTTAGGCACCAAGAAACAACTGGTGCCACACTGAATCTTAAAACCACAAAATGTTTTACTGCCTGCAAGTTCCTTGATTTGAAACTTTATTTCGGTCTTAAACCAATGCAATTTACATATCAGTAACATGGCAGATCAAATTTCGACTGATATATTGTATATGGCTGTACTGTTCACTCTAATATCAGTACTATTTAAATCCATTTTCTTAAGCACAGTGTACGATTTCTATTAATAAGAAGCTTCGCGAGAGATGGCGCTGCAGTCAGGGGCCGAACGTGAATTAAATGGTGTAATAGTTCCTCTCTATATACCTTCCATGGGAGCCGTACAGATGTTGTCAGTTTTTGTTTACATATTATGGGGGATACACGCCTAGGGTTAATGCTATATATTTACATGTTTCAAATTTGTTTTCATGCTGTAATACATTGCCTAATTTCCCTATACAATTACTGAACCAAGTTTTTTAACATCGGACTATACTGGAGTAATATTACCTGTCTTCTTAATTCCTCTGAACCTTAATATAAACAGATGACCAGCCCTTGTGATGACGTCACGCCTGAGGCCAAGCACTCGAAACTTTTGCCAGTTAGATATTTATTAACAAAGTTTTACACTAAAACTATGCAACACAATTTTTTTTCTTTTTTATTCATTTCATGGAAAGTACAACGATAACGCAAAAAAACCCGCTGAGTAGAGTTTACTTTTAAGTGAGTCGGACAAATGCTTTTATCTGTCGGGTAAGAATACAAAACACGAACTACAATAAACTAGTGAGCTGCATTCTGTCATCGCTGGTTAGGAGAAAAAAGTCCAGCGAATCATTGTAAGAATCTTTGAGACTCCACCATTGTCATAAACCAGCTCTCACTACTCCCAAGGAGAAAAATAACAGAGGAACTTTATTTTCTTTTACAATTCCTCTTTGTATCGTTGCTCAGGTGAATCAGAGAGACGTGTTCCCACTTCTGTAGTAAGATGAAAAACTCACACTAAGAACTATTGAGAGGATGGAGGGTGATGTTGGTTGACGAGGAGAGAAAATTGTGGTTGATACTTGAGGATTTGCCTGACGTAGTGATGATGATGATGATGGTTCCTACCTGTGGGTCCTCACCACCTGCCTGGCGTAGTGATGATGATGATGCCTTCTACCTGTGTGGGTCATCAGGAAGGAAGTACCTGATGACCCTTCATGGTATTTCTTTACCTCCTCTCTTCCCTTTCTTCTTTTTCCTTACATTATTTCATGTTCTTCCTCTCCCATTTATCTCTCTTCCTTCCTAATCTTATCTCTCTCTTTTCTATCTATTTCCCTCTTCATCTCATAATATTTACTACCACCTCCTCCTCCTCCTCTCCGTTTTACCATTGTTTCTTACTCCCCCATTTTCCTTCTTCTGCTCCTCCTCATTCTTTATTTCTCTCATTCTTTTGTTTCCTCCTCCTTCTCATTCTCCTCCTAACCTCATTATTCTTCTCCCTCTCCTGCTTCTCCTCTCACTCTCCTTTTTCCTCAATTATTTTTCTTTTAGACCTCCCCACTCTTTCTTCCCCTCCTCCTCTTCCTCCTCCTCACTATTCTTTCCTCCGTCGTTATTTTCCCCTCCAACTCCGCCTCCTCCTCAATCCTGGCCAGGGTAAGGAGGATTGTGGAGTAAGGAGATAAGGAGTAGTGGGTATAGGGAGGAGGAGGAGCAGCAGTGGATAATGGGAAGAAGGGAAGGAAGAGAGAGAGAAAGGGGATGGGAGAGGAGGGATATTGGCGATAGGAAGATGAAGGAAGTGGAAAGGATGAAGGAGTAGGAGGAGGAGGAGGAGGAGGAAGGGGAGGAAGGAAATGGAGGGAAGGAGAGCCAGGCAAGGGGAAGGTTAGGAGGTCGGGGAGGGGTTGATGGGTGGGGGAGGCGGAGATTGGAGGGAGGACGTTGTGGAGATAGGTGAGGGAGGAGGTCAGGGAGGGTTGATGGGTGGGGGAGGGCGTGAGGGCGTGTGGAGATTGGAAGGGGAGGACGCTGTGGAGGAGATGGGTGAGAGTGGGTTGATGGGGGGAGCACGAGATGGGTGAGGGTAGGAGTCAGGGAGGGGGTTGATGGGTGGGGGAGGACGTTGGGAGGGGGGAGAAGGGATGAGGTTGGAGAGAGAGGAGAAGAGAGGTCATATCATCAAGGTAAGTGAGAGAGGAACTACCTGGCGAGGCTAGACTCCAACATAGCTCGGGATGGAGATGTGGACGAGAGAGAGAGAGAGAGAGAGAGAGAGAGAGAGAAGCCCGGCGTTCTTATGTGCGACCTCTTGTGATATTTGCACACTTTGGCTCGCGAAATCTACCTAGTAAAATTTACATCACCCTTCTCGCGAAATGAGGGAGCACTTTAGAAAATCTGCACACCTCGTTCGCGAAATTTACTGCCGTTTTTTTCACGAAATGAGGAAAGTGTTTGTACGTCTTGTTTGTGTAATGGGAGGCAAGGTTTGGGGAAATCTGGATACTTGTTCGCGAAATTATCTTCAAATTTGGTTCGCGAAAATAGAAACGAGACTTGAGGAAATTTGTTTACTTAGTTCACGAAATGGTCATTCATATACATAATTTCTGAGCGAACATAAGAATTATCTGGCCATTTCGTTCACCAGCTACGCCAGACACCTATTCGCCAACCTTCTCTGCCTTGGGTGGCACACACCCACACACACACACACTTCCGTACCTCTACAACAGATGTTCACCAGTGAAGTACAGTTTAAAGTGAGGGAACGGTTATCCTGGCTGCAGCGTCATTGTGATACTAAAATCACTGTCGTAGACAAGGACGTTATATACAGCAGCCCGTCAGGACCATCACTTCCAGCACAAAACCAAAGAAACCCACACCTGACAGACCGTTCCAATTCTCTGAAGTACCCCGAATATGGTACAGTCCTTATTACTCTCCAACATCGCCTCTCTCGCCAACGTCGTTGCCATCTGTGAGACGTGGCAAATTGTTCCTGAAACTTGTCATATTAAGGTATATCAACTCTCACCACCTTCGTACACGTGTGGGTGGGAGGGGGCGTTGCCCTCTTGTCAGGATGTTTTAGTTCCAGTTGATGTGGAAGCACTATGGGTACGACTTGTACTTAGGTGCCCACCCTCATCACACTGCCTCTATCATAATAACAGTGCGGTATACAACCAGCCTCTCTCACCCACCAGAGACGCTCTCATCAATCACCTCATTACCACCCCCATTGACCTACCAATGAAGCTCTACAAAGAGTTCTCCCCGGAACTAGCTAAATCCCTCAGCTCCAAAATCAATGCTTCCCTCAGTCATGCAAGATGTTCAGCTGACTGGAAAACCTCATATGTGTCACCAGTGCCCAAGTCATCGACCCAACAATCCTTAAATGAGTTACGACCCATTGCCATCACCCCAATATCCAACTTAATCTGCGAAAATTTCGTTTTTTACTGGGTTTATGCCGATATTACAGGTGCCACAGATCCTTAGCAATTTGGCAATATGAAAACTTCCTCCACCACTCACTGTCTTGTCAGCTTTCTCGACTACATATAGTACTGCCATTTGGAAAAACACAAGAAGTCTGTGGCTGTCGCCTTCATTGGCTTCACCAAGGTCATTCGACCTAATCAACCAATTTAATCATCACCAGATATAATACGTACTTTCTGTTTTGTTTAATATGGAGGGGGGGGGGGTCTGGAGGCTCCGACTAGGAAGTTAGGTAAGGTGATGTAGGTTTCTTTGGTTGGTTAGGTTTATTAGGTTCCAGTAAATTTCGCCCTCTTTTAAAATGATAAGAACATCGGTGGGAAAAATGAACAAAATCGAACAATTTGTGGTGATAGAGGTGTTTCCTACATTACCTTAGTTTGTAATAAAGGCTACAACTATAATGAACTTACATTTGTGAAGGCGTAGAGGTGATGGTGTGTCAATGGAAGCATCATGTTTTACTTCTTGAGCTTCTTGTGGTTCTTGGGGTAACATTCAGGACACAGCAAACATTACACCTAAGAGGGGCATCCAGACCCTGCCCCCTCCAGGTGACACAGCACAGCTTCAATCATCGTCACTATCATTTTCACTGTCATTGACCCTATTTTCACTTAAATTGTCACTTTCTGATTCAACTGCCATTTATTCATAACTAGTTTCACTTTCATTATCACTGTCTTCATCTAATGTCTCGGAAAATCCTCCATTACCCGTATCAGCCAAGGCTGTTGACGTCTGATATTATTTGCCTTCAGCAACGCCAAAAACGTGAAATACACCACACACGACTGTTGAGCGTTGACCCGTCTCGTACTGTGGTGGAAAATGGAACCCCAAATTGTCTCATAAAGTTTTCAAAATTTCAAATGATACGACCTATATGATTCGTTAGCTATGAAAAATGGCGGATCAGATCAGCCAATGACAACTCAGGACTCAAGAGACCTTCCAACTGGGGAACACGACCTCTCTCATCACGAGACCGGGAAATTTGAATCTTGGTACAGTCAGTACGTAGTAGTAATTGCTAACCCACCACCACCCGTTCCCTAGTAGCCGGAGCCAAACCCAGTGAAGGCCGATATTGACACTGCAACATCCCCTGCCACGATAGTTCCAAAAATACCCAGCAACGTTTAGACAGGGAAGGGGGTGGGAGGGTTTGTCCGATCGCCAGGCCTTAACATGCGTGTTCCGGCTACTAGGGAGGGGAGGGGGTGTTAGCAATTACTGCTTCTGATTGTACAGTTGTGGATATATGAAACAGAGACACTGTCGTACCCCATATACACAAGCGGTGGGTCATTTCTGTCTTCCGAGTTACAGTGGGGGAGGGAGGAGTGGTAACAGGTGAGGGCAGGTTGGCGATGGTTAGACGGGTGGAGGGGTAGAGGAGGGAGGGAGAGGAGGGGGGGCAGGGGGTAACGGACTGATGTAGGGTAGGAGGGAAGGATGGGAGGTAGTGGATTGTGTGTGCAGGGTCTATGACAGTGTATCTGTTTCATATGTCTGTAAACTGTACCATCGTGGCTTACAGAAACAAAAGTGATAAGCAACGCCAGGATTCTTCT
Organism: Homarus americanus; assembly: GCF_018991925.1. Classification (NCBI taxonomy): domain Eukaryota; kingdom Metazoa; phylum Arthropoda; class Malacostraca; order Decapoda; family Nephropidae; genus Homarus; species Homarus americanus. Next base: position 6,317,590 of record NW_024737068.1, read on the forward strand.
TCTTAACACTTCCACGCTGAAAATATTTTTAGTGGAAACCTCTCTCTCTTCCTTTCTGTTCGCCGTCTGTCTCTCTGTCTGTAGGTCTGTCTGTCTGTCTCTCTCTAGCACATACACATCTCCCTCCCTCTCTTTCTTATCCTCACGAAAGTTTATTTTCCCGTTCATTTTTACAGTCTTGTCATAACACTTTCCCCTGACAGCGCCTTAGAGAGAGTTCTTGATGTCTAGTCACCACATTATTGTCACTCCTCCAGGTAAGGACACAAGTGGAAACTCTGAGCATCTTCCCTCTCCTTGTACGTTCTCTTTGTGTTCCCATGATAAAAACACAAGGCTTCTCCGTTCGCTTTACCTTTTCCTCACGTTCCTCTGCGATAGTTAAGGCCTCTTTGTTTATTTAATCGTTCCCCACATGCCGTTCTGGAACTACCGAGGTTTCTACGTTCATCTAAATGTTGTCGTTACGTTCCTCTGAGAATCACTGGAACTTATCATCATCTAAGCGTTCTCCTCACTTTCTATTTCGAATTTTAGGCCCCCTACGTTCACCTAGACGTTCTTCCCGTCCCCTGAAATAATACTATTAGTGAGCTGAGAGAAACAGATAGATAGATAGATAGATAGATAGATAGATAGATAGATAGACACACACACAGACCGACAGAAAGACAGAGACGTAGAGCGAGGGGCGACCTGATAGAGGTGTACAAGTGGAAGGCAGGGCTAAACAAAGGGGACATTACAAAGGTACTCAAACTATCCAACCAGGAGCGAACTCGTAACAATGGTTTTAAATTGGACAAATTTAGATTTAGGCGGGAAATAGGTAAACACTGGTTTGGAAACAGAGTGGTGGATGAATGGAACAAGTTACCAAATATCATCATTAACTCGAATACGCTGAATAGCTTCAAACATAGGTTGGATGCTTATATGAGCAATAGGGGTTGGGTGTAAACGGGACTGCCCAGTATGGGCCAATAGGCCCGCTGCAGTTTCCTCCATTCTTATGTTCTTATGTTCTTATGTTCTTATGTTGAGTGAAGTGAGGTGAGGTGAGGTTAGTTTAGGTTATAGATGAGTAAAAAACCGTTGAAGAAGAAGAAGAGGCGAAAGAATGAAAATAATATGAAAGGAGAGAAAGAAGAGATAAAATAGAGGAACAAAAGGGAGATGAAGACGAGGAAGCAAAAGAAGAGGAAGGAGAAGACGAGGATGAAAACACAAAGGAAATCGAAGAAGAAGAAACACTATTAGCCAAGGCCCTCACACAGACGACAACTGGCTGAGATATTGATGAGTAAATGATGGAGGCTGAAATCTTGTTGCGTTGTGTGTGTAAAGTGTGTGTGTGTGTGTGTGTGTGTGTGTGTGTGTGTGTGTAATAACAACAATAATAATAATTAACAGTTTATTGAAAGAACTGGCAGCCGGAAGGCTGAAAATATACAGTAACATAGTAGGGGAATGGGTCTCTTGATTTACAAATAATATGCATGTAACATAAGTGATAAAAATATGATATATAATAACTAGGTGGGGAGAAGCTCAAACTACAGGGCATTTCAACATAGTGACAGTACGAAAAATAAGATTGACTGGGAGTGAAAAAACTAGTGTGTGTGTATGTGTGTGTGTGTGTGTGTGTGTGTGTGTGTGTGTGTGTGTAGAGTGTATGTTGGGTGTGTAGTGTGTATGTAAAAGGTGTGTTGTGTATAAAATGTATTGTGCTAGGTGTAGTTGTGTGTGTGTGTAGAGTGTGTGTGGTTGGTGTATAGAGTGTGCGTTGTGTGTCTGTTGTGTATGTAAAAAGTGTGTCGTATGTTTAAAATATTTCTATAACTCTAAAATAGGTTTACTAACAATATGTTCCCCTTTGCTCTTTAAAGTAATTGTTTACGTAGACTTAACAACGTTGAGATAATATCGTGGACTATTATTTTTGGTCTATGTTCTGGTAGTCAGCTGCCCGACACTCTGACACTCCCGACTCTCCAGATATTACCGACACTTCTGACTGATTGACTGACAGTGTTATTCCGCGTCAAGGATTTTTATTTCTTACTTGAGTTTCGACAGGTGTTGGTGGGGGGCTTGTGGGACTAACTCAGCTTTGAACAATTCCAGCCACTGTTGCTGTAAAAGTGAGGTATTTTGTGAATCGCGTGTGTGTGTGTGTGTGTGTGTGTGTGTGTGTGTGTGTGTGTGTGTGTGTGTGTTATAATTAATTCCCTTGGAGTATTTTCCTTTGGATATTAGTAAACTCAGTTTCATCCGAACCCGCCGGCCTGCTTGGATATCCCAGTCGTGCTTGAACCCGGTTTATATACGTATAAGCCGGGTTCGGTTGGGTTGTATAGGAAATAGATATATGTTAGAAGGTTTGTAGTTGATTTTTGGTTGCCTTTTATGTTACCTCTACTTGAATGAGGTCAGAGATATATCATAAACAGCAAGTAACCTGATGTATTAGGTGTGAAGAAGAAAAGAGAAAATATGAAGCTCTTCCAACTATCACTGCCTTCAGGTCAGTCTCGGAGCGTGACCAGTTAAGACCTGGATTTTGTTTTTAAGTATACAGTGTACACTGTACTACCAGTATCCTGAGAAAGGCTCACTCAACTATATTGTGTATGAATATTATGTCTGGATTACTCAACCGTGCTTAAGTCTACTTACACGTGTGTCATTTGTCCCGTGTGTGTCTTTTACACTGGCCAGAAAATTGTGTGATGATACTTACTTTATACCGTGTAAAAAATAATGTTTCGTGTCTTTCTAACTTGAAAATTGTGTGACCGAGTTTTTTTTTCAGAAGGTTGTGTTCTCGAGGGTCCTCGTTCACCTGATATCTGTTCCTTTGTAATTTTTGGTCTTAGTAATTTTTTTTTTATTCCACCTTTCATTTTCCGTCTTTTGTCTTTTATTTTTACATTATTTTTTAGGTCTCTGTGCTTTTGGAATTTCTCTCTGATGTTTTCTCTGTTTTGAACACTCAATGACAGAAAAGAAACTGACAAACATACGTACGAAATGATGTCATGAGGAGAGTGTACTGATCTTGTTTAAGTTATACTAACCTAACGTAAAATAATCTAATCTGATCAAACATAACTTAACCTACAGTAACGTAACATAACCAAACAATATCTCAATAAAACCAAACTTGTTCTACCCTAACTTAACAAATTGTAACTTGTGTATTAACATGATCAAACTTAACGTAACTCTTCTACACCTAACTTAAAACAACCTAAATTAGCAAAAATCAAACTTATCCCAACTTAATCTAACTAAATCTACAACTTAACCTAACTTAAAGTAACTTGGCTTATCCTTACTTAACCTAACCTAACCTAACATAACCTAATTTAACTAAACCAATCTTTATCTCTTACATAGGAACACAGGAGATACCCCCCCCCCCTGTACATAGAAATTCGCTGAAGTAAAGGTATAGTTTTTCTCTTTATTTTCATTCGCCTTTTCCCCTCTCTTCTTTTTCCCCTATTCACTCCTTCTCTCGGTCCCCTCTCCACTTCGTCTTTCCCCTCGTAGGTGTGTAATACCATTCGTCCACCTTCCCTCAGTGTGGAATGACAGGAATGTGGAACCATGATAATGATATCAACTGTTGGTGTTAGGAGTCGTGTCCAGGATTGCTTGTTTCATTCTCTGTCTGCCTGTCTGCCTGTCTGTCTGTCTGTCTGTTTGTCTGTCGCTTTCCTTACCTCCTTCCCTGCCGGTCTGTCTACCACCCTCCTTACCACCCTCCCTGTCTCTCTGTTACCCTCCTTGCCTGTCTGCCACCCTCCCTGTCTCTTTGTCAGCCTCTTTGCCTGTCTGCCACCCCCTGTCTGTCTGCCACCCTCCTTACCACCCTCCCTGTCTCTCTGCCACCCTCCCTGTCTCTCTGTCACCCTCCTTGCCTGTCTGCCACTCTCCCTGTCTCTCTACCACCCTCCCTGTCTCTGTGTCACCCTCCTTGCCTGTCTGCCACCCTCCTTGCCTGTTTGCCACCTTCTCTGTCTCTCTGTCACCCTTCCATCCATGGTAAAACAGGGTCTAATTTATTCTGGAATATTATCATACTCAACAATCATACGAAACATACTGAAATACGACTTACTACGGTATGATATCCTTTTAGACTAACATTCCAACCTAACCTCAAGAAAAATCTTACATCACAAAAGAAATTACAGACACGAGAATAGGAACCCTGATTACAGCTGGAGAATGGTGTAGTGTTCCAAACCACAGCGCTGTACATTTAAGAATAGTTTCCCCTGTAAAAGAAAAGATGGGTAACGTTTTCTTACATATCTAAACATAAATTGAAGACAACACGAGGAATTCTGCTTCTTCTCATTCATTCTTTGTGGTAATTATATACAATATTCCACATTACATATCTCAAGGTCTTGTTTGCTGTAAGATTTATTCTCCGTGTAAAGCATCAACAAATTTCCTTTTATATTTAATTACAGGCGCAATAACACAGCGATTCTCATTACAACCAGAAGCTGTCCAGATAACAATTATATAAAACATAATCCCGACGTCTTACACACTTATAAACTAATCTTCGGCGCAGAAGAAAAATGTATCCTTACATTACAAAACAAATTACAGACAGAGAGGTACAGGAACTATGATTATACACTAGTATTGTGTGACGGTAATTATGTAGATGACTGCAGATTATATACACCGAGTTATTTTAAGATTTTAGATATATCTACCGTGTAAAATATCAGATATTTCCTTAAGCTTCACAACAAATTACTGACATAAAGGAACAAGGATCTGTGATTATTTCCTGATACTGTGAGAGCCAATCATAAGACGCAGAGTAACAGGGAACTGGGATTAGACTCATTGTATAGAGACTATAACCAAACGAGGAGAAAACATAGTACGTTGCGTCTGCAAAATCCCTTTATGTTTTTTTTATTTATATTCATGTAAAATCTCAAATATTTTCTAACACTTCAAAGTAAATTAAACACAAGAGGACAAAGCACTAAAGTCATTCTCTAACATTGGATTAGGCGGTAATCACAAAGTTGTAAATTGCCAACACCAAGTCATTTCTAGTTTTTTACATTTTTGCCAAGTAAAACATGAAACATTTTCTTATATTTCAAGGTAAACTGGAGGTGCAGAAGGCCAGGGAACTGTGATTATTCTCAGGACAGTGTGTCAGCCAACAATCATCTTGTCACTGGGAATATATCACTGTCAGTCCCCTTGACACGATCACTGATGACAGCCCGCTGCTCTTTCTACGAAGCAATACTGCAATATCATTACTTCTTTCTATGCTTTATGGTCACGTGTGCCTGTTGCAGAATGAATGATTGCTTGTTGAAAGATGTGTTTGCGTGTGTTAGACAACTGTTCGGCTTAATTTTTAAATCTGGTTCTATTGTTATCATAGTTAGATGTATGAGCGATTAGCCTGAATCCACATTATTATCATTATTTTGTGTTCAAGAATCATCGTGGAAGTGACATTTATCCCTTTAAGAGCTTTGGAGAATTTGGTAACGGACAATCCGATTATGTTAAGCAAGGAACTAAGGACACTGGGGATCATATGATGTGTTCAACTTAAAGAGAACGAGAACACTTTACTTAGTTTCTTGTATTAGTATCAATTAGTCTTATTATATTCATATAACTGCACTCAAGTTGTTATTCATTACACAATATATCAATTTGATCATTAATTGGAACGTGATGGAGTCGTGAGTGTTACTGTAGTGTTCAATTTGCTCACAGGCGGCGTCACCTTAAGCCCAGGACGCTAATAAGTGCTCACTACTACATATTCAACAAAATAAACAAAGACAGCTGGTACACCTCCTCCACATTATCAAATACGTCAGTAAAATAAAAAAAAAGATTCTCAATCCCAAATTTAAAGGTCGATTTCCTCCAACAAACTTCAATAACTATGACTGAATTATTGCTCCAACTTTGGTGCTTGAGTTTAATAGTGCCACAAATTCCATAATCCCTGAGCATTATAGTTTTATTTACGTCTCGGACTCTTTAAAAAAAACCAAGGCTTTATCGGTGACATTGTTTTGAAATAGTGTTGAGCTGAGCTGGTATTACTGCCTGACGCTCTTTACCACACAGAGAGTAGGCACATTAACAGGTCTGATAAGAGAGAGAATAATGGTTTAGAAGTGAATTTAATAAGATATTTTAATTTTCATGTTTTTTAGAAGATTCAAATTGTTCATATTTTTAACGAAATTTACTGAGAAATTTCAAACTCGTACAACTTTCATAAAAAAAATCGAGTTGTTAATGATTCAGTGTGATTTTTCGAGAACAAAATATATTTTCAAGACACAAATACAGACAACTAAAAATTTAAACCTTGAAATTTTATATTCACATAAAAAATCCAATTTCCTGTATAATCTAAGACTTCATTACCTCTTCCTGAGCTGAGAGAATAGTCGCCTCAGCTAAGTCTCAGAAATCTGATAATTCTAAGACAGCCTCCACGTACATCAAACACATCGCAGAGCTTTGATGATCCTTAAATAACTGAAATAAAACATAACTGGAAAATTTCTCCCACAAATGCATTCAGCCAAATACATTAGTGGAAGCTTATGCCAGTGGGAACAACGAGAGAGCCAGGAGAAGAAAGATTAGGAGGAAGATGAGGAGGAGGAAGGAAGAGGCGTAAGAAGGATGGCGAAGATGAAGGAAGATGAAGAAAGATGAAGAAGAAAGAAGAAGAGAAGGAAGACAAAGGAACAAAAAGGAAGATGAAGAACAAAAAAGATGAAGAACAAAACAGGTGAGATAAAAAGAGAAAATGATGAGAGGGAAATTGAATAAAACAGGAATACGAAGATGGGAAGGCAACAAAAAAAAATATGAACATCAGGGAGGAAGAAGAATAAGAAGGATGATTAAATAAAGAAAGAAGTAATATGCTCATCAATAAGACTATCTTTAATACAATAAGAAATATCAAAATGGGTATTATCGTCACTGGTAATATTCTCCGTAGTCTTAGTAATATCGAAAGTGACATTATCAAGGCGCCACCACAGTGAAAGAGGGGGGGGGGGTTGAAGTCAGTGTCAGGAAACATCACGACAACTTGATAGGGAGACCAGGAAAGTTAAGGGTGCGTGCCTCGCCTTGAAGCACTCCTGCGTTCAAACTTACAGGCAATATTACGTGTTGGTGAGTAAGGCGTGAGGAGGATATAGTAATAATAATAATAATAATAATAATAATAATAATAATAATAATAATAATAATAATAATAAATAGTAATAATAATAATAATAATAATAATAATAATTTTCTTCACTCTTGCAAGCCTCTTCCAACGTGGTACAGAATTGCCGTAATCTAAGCCCTTCTGTTCGTAATATTCATTAGTGGTTTACAGTAACCCGCCCGTCCGTCCCTTTACGCACACTGTTCTTTACTGTATGTTCCTCTTTGCAATAAGTGTCACCATCATCACCTTCTCTATATCTCCCTCTGTGTATTATCATTCTCCTCTAAATTACGCACTATCTTTCATTCCCCATTCTCTATATTCATATCACCTTAATAAACCCTGATCTGTTTCCTGTCCAAAATACCATGAAATCAACATCTGCTTCACTTACGTTAACTTTTTCCCATAACAGAAGCTGCAAGAACGTATCTCAAATCTCTCACCTAAAGCTATGATATCCAAGTCTTTCCCATCATTACGAACTTTCAAAAACCCGTATTCAGGATCTTCCCTACGACGTTTACTATTCCAGTCCTCGTAAAATAGTTGGAAAAGCCGTGTAAAGTGTTAATCAATATGTGTGTCGTAGTTTTACATCGCTGCGTACACGCCAGATGGCCTCAACTCCCTTACAGTAAAGGTTCGTCAAGCAAGAAGGATGTACTGTAATCTGATAGCGAAGTTTAAAGTTGATCTATTCCATCAGGGTTTTTTCTTGCGAGGGTGTTTGTAAACATACTTCTGCTACTATTACTAATACTATTTTTTTTAATGGCCTCCAGCCTCCCCCAATAGCCATTCCTTCGCCACCATTTTATTACCTTAATATTACATATCCTAATACATAAGAAGCTATCCTAACTGTGTTGAGTTAGTTGAGCCGCAGATCTATGCGGCATTCAGTGACTGTAGCCTCACAGTCAATATCTGCAACTGTTATCGGCTTTGAGGCCGAAGCTCCCGTTCCCCTGAGGCAAAGCAAAGCCGACCTAAGGAGAGAGAAGGACAGTCGACATCTCATCCAGGCTGTAACATAACTTCTGGGCTGCTGCTTCTGTTCGGATATCACCTCCACGAGTCTGGCGTAGAAACTTCTTGCACTTGGTCCCATCCCACCAGAGGTTGTGAACACTAGAGAAGTGGAGCTGCCTTGATCAACGTTCTGAATTCTCTCCCCGTATGCCCTTATCTTGTCGTTCTCGTTCCTCCTGTGTGCAGCATCGAGAGCTAAGTTAGGTGACATGCGGCCATAGGATCAAAGATCCTGATGTCAAAGAAGGCTCGCTGTCCCCGCGTCCAGAATCCTCGAGCACTGACGTCAACACGGGCTTCGTTGGATGTGTTTAAAGTCCTATGTTGGAAAATTCTCACGGTCCAATGGAAGGAGGGTCGGTTCTATCCTGACATCACGGCAGGTTTCCTTCAACATATTTGCTGTGAGATCCCTTACTTCGTCATACCTCATGCATATGAAGCCCCCTTTCTTGCACACCATGGCGTGATCGGCGTCATAGGAAGAGCCACACGCATTGGGAAGGCAAACCTTCCACTGGCCTACCGTACCTTAGAGCATTGGCATCTGTAAATTCTTGTTTATTGAGACTGAAACCATTTGCCCTTATTGGTCACGTAGTTATTACTACTGTTATGATTATATTTGACGTTATAATATCATCCCTGCGCTCAACAGCTAAGGCTTTTTAGCGCGTAACTAATTCGTAATTACATTAACAATAAAAGATTATGAATACTACTACTACTACTTCTACGAATAATAATAATAATAATAATAATAATAATAATAATAATAATAATAATAATAATAATAATAATAATAATAATAATAATAATAATAATAATAATAATAATAATAATAATAATAATAATAATATTATTATTATTATTATTATTATTATTATTATTCTGTCTATCCCCCCAAAATAAAAATAAATAATTACTAATATACACAAGTAAATATTTATATAAGCAGTTGGACTACCTAAAATTTCACATTTTCTTTATGCGTTAAAATGCACAACAGAAAACGTTATACCTGCATTCAGAATGAAATTACACCATAAAAGTGTATCGTAAACTTCCAGGGCTACCAGCGTCGCGTAATACTGTACCTGCTGCTGAGTGTAAGGAACCGCTCAAGTTTTACTGTTTGAGGAAGAACTTGGTTGTAAGTACAATAAAACCATCGAAGTAGATTATCAAACATCCATAGGTTTAATTTTCCCCTCTTAATCGGACCTCACAGTTGCTACGATAAATGGATAAATTTTCCGAAGTTCGTATCTGAAATTTTCACTTAAGTGGTTTACATTACGACACATTGCAAAGATGGGCTGTAGAAAGTTAGTATGCTAAATAATTATCTTAACTAACTCACTTAAACAGCGTTCATAGGTTAAACATCTACGTGACTCAGGCTACGAGGCATGAGTATGGATTTTGAGTAGCTCGTATATGTCAAATTTTCTCTTATGTAGTTTACTTAAATTGCATTTAAGGTTCTCATGTTAAACTGACCATACTAACTGGAGATGCAAAACGTATCTGAGCGGCTGAGAATACATTCATGCTCGTATATAAAGATGGTGGTCAATGTGGAGTCGAAATTTCCCCTAAACTCGACTGTCAGGAATGAGTTCTCTTATACACAGCTATGAGGGAAAATTGACGTTAGGAGAGTTTAAGAATCCCGTCCAGTGTCCGGATTTACAATACTGCATAACGAAACTGAGTTCATAAAGCCTCATTGCTACAGGGAGGGGAGGGAAGAGGGGCACACGTTCGTCTGGCGGAGCTTCTATAAGAGGGTCTTTGTGAGGAGAAGGGAAGGTTTATCTGGTTTAGCTTCCAAAGGTCCGCCCCTCTAAATCACGCGTGACGTCTTCAGAGAGTAAAGTATGGATATTAAACCCAACTGTGTCTACTTTTGATAAGTGATTTGAGGCCAGACAACACATCCAGCACAACTCTGAGCCACTACCCGTACTAGTCCACAATCCAATGAGGAAATCTTCACGTGTTTACTCACAAATGGACAGTGTTGTGTGATAATAAATTTGACATTAATTTATTATGTCCATTCACTATTAACAATATAAAACCCACATAGCATCACATACAGCCATACAGATACACATAAACACACATATAGATAACTAGAGGCGTATATCTCTCTGTACTTTTAATTGTCGATAACTAGTGTATATAATAACCTAAAATACTCGCTTAAAACCTTAGTCGTTGGAGCGCAGTCATAACATTATATCATAAACACTTACAGACACCCGTGCATCGTAGACTTCATGCTGTACCGCCACATTGTCTAGCTCGGTACTTGCGGCCAGACTGTGTGTAGCTGCGAGTTATTAGTTCCCACAGAGACACTAGATCCTTGGTCACGAGCAGGGGCACCAGTCTGTCTCCCTCCGTGTACCTTTGACCACTGAGTTACTCCATATAAAGGTTTGATCATAAGCTCATTGGATACACAACATAAGGGTATCCTGGGTAGGTAGTTAGTATTTAATATTTTGTGTATTTTGGTGAAATTATGTTCAACGAGGACACTACATACTGCATCTCATCGTATGTGTGGTATGTGACTGACATCTTAGGCTGACCTGTAAATGTGTTGTGATGTACTTGGCAAATCCCACAAGAATCTAGGTTTCTTCTCCCGTCCTCATGCCCCTGAGCCTATCAAACTGTCTCTCAGAGTTTCTGACGGGGCATCCTCCACTCAGGCTGAACTAATAGCCCTCCTTGCTGCCCTTCTCGCTGAGGAAGAAGCAGATGGTTTCTGCCCCTTGCTTGTCTGCTGCGATTCCAGGTCTGCTCTCGACGGGATCGCATTTGGATCTGGGGAAAATAAGGACCTCATCCTCCGAATACGAGGGTTAACATCCACACTTCAGGATGCAGGCCGCCCTGTGACATTCCTATGGATACCCAGTCATGTCGGTATCTTGGGGAATGAGGCAGCAGATGACCTTGCCAAGACTGGCTGCAACAAGGCCACACCTGACTACGTTGTTCCTCGAACACTCTTACAGATTAGGACCCAAATCCGCCGCAAACAGAGAGAAGCTCGGGAAGCAGCCATCCCCCTGGACTCCCCGCCCACATGGTACGATGTCCTCCGTAAACTTCCTGACCTCTCGTACGTCTACGGGAAAGGGTCGCGGAAGGGGGACGTGATTGCTGCCCGTATCATCATTGGGTATGACTTTGCTTGGGAGATTGGTATCCCCGCATCCCCTGAGCAACGCTCTTGTGCGTTATGCAGAAGACCCGACAGCCGCACCCTTATTCACTACCTCCTAAGATGTCCCCACACACAACGCTTCCGTGACGCCTGCTGGACCACCACTCCACGACCCCCTGACGGAGACACGATGATCCTCCCAATACTGGCCAGATATTTTGTAAATAATATTGATTATGTGTTAAAGGAATATCCTTCCTTCCTTAGGCTTTAGTAAGCCCCTTTATAATATTTATACTGTATATACTTGTCACACCTGTCAGATGCTTCTGGTGTCATTGTACAGGGGTACCTAGTGACAGCACTAGGATCCCGCTTCCTCTATCAAGGAATAAACAATTGAAATTGAATCTAGGTTACCCAGTCACGACACACGCTCTTGTTTACTTCCATTCAGTGTGGGAAAAAAAGGAAAAAATGCCTTCAATTGTTTTCAGTACTGTACATGAAAACGTTTTGGCGCTCAGCTTACAGGATCAAACCTCGACCTGTTTTCAGAAATTTGAAGCAATTACAGAACATTATTTTTATTTGACACATCATCGAGACACTGTTATGCGAGTAAATACGTTTATTAAATGCTTTTGATTTATGTGTGGAATGTCTGTTTATGAATAATTAATTTGATGACTCAGTGAATAATTTAGCGTATGAGTCATTAAAACTCTATCCACACCTTCTCAGCCTCATCTATGGATTTCAATAGATTTGCCCAACAAATATCCAGTCAAAAGTTTTTTTTTTGTTAGGATAAGGGGCCTTTACGACAGGATAAGTGGTTTTTAGGGTAATTTAAATAGATTCTAGGTTAGGAAGTTTTTTTAGTTGTATTAGGGATTTTTAGGGTAGGAAAAAGGGTTATTTTTCAGGATTATGTTTTTGGGGGGCGAGGATAAGCCTTTTTTTATGTAAGGATAAATGCTTTTCTGCCTAAGATAAGTTATTTTAGTAAATAGTCAATGGTTTTAGGACAGGATAGAGAGTTCTTAGAGCAGGATATGAAGGTCTTTTATAGCAGGATACGATGTTTTTTAGGGCAGGATAGAGCATTTTTACGATAGGGTATTTTTTTAGGATGACAGACGTGGTAAGGTAATGTAAGGTAAGGTAAGGTAAGGTAAGGTAGGTAAGGTAAGGTGTTTCGTAATTGGACTAAGATAATTTTAAGGGTGGAGAGAAAGAGAGAGAGAGAGAAAAAGAGAGAGGAAGAACACAAAGACCTCTCACTACACTCACCCACCCATCTAAGAAGAGAAATCACCCCATCTATTTCTTCAACAGCCTATCTGCCATTTCTCTCTTTTTACCTGTTTCCTCGTTTATCTTCTCCTACGCTATGTCTCCTTCTGCCCACACACGCATTTGTCTCCTGGGAAATTCTCCTGAAGCATTCACTCTCTCTCTCTCTCTCTTCCTTTTTATCTCTGTTTATGTCTATCAATTTTTTTCTTTAACTATAATGTTTTTTGCTTCTACAATCACTATATTTTTTCTTTCCTTCTTTATTCTCTCTCTCTTTCTCTCTGTCTCTCTATCTCTCGCTCTCTCTCTCTATCCTATTTTATCTTTTATTTCATTCATTCTTTACTCTTCTCTCTCTATCGTTCTCTCTTTTTTACACAATTAATTTACAATCTCGCCTTTTCTCTTTCTTTCTTTAATTTCTCTCTATCTATCTATCTTTATCTTTTTCAATTCCATCAACTTTTCCTCTATTCTCTCTGTTATTCTCTTTTTTACACAATTTATATATATAACGTATAAAAATGTACATATCTGCTAATAGTTGATAAATTTGCCTTAATTTTTGTTTAATAAAAATTATATGTATTGTTTCGTGATTCCTATTATTATTTGGTATCTTTGTATTTTTCCCTCAATCTCTATATTATAGTTTTGATTATCTTTTTGTTCGTTTTTCTTCCATTTATTCTTTTTGTTTTTTGTTCTTTTATTTATCTTCGTCTTTTATCTAATAATTTCTTATAATCAACATATTTTCTCTTATTTTTATTCCCAATTTATTAATTTATTCTAATCATTAATATTATTTTTATATTTAGCATTTTTTTAATAATTACTCATTATCTTTTATTTCTTCTTCTCATTACTTATTTTGGCATCTATCTTCATGATTTATTAATTGTTTACATTATCATATTCTTCTGATAATTCTTATTACTCTGTGGTTCCATTTGTTAGTTTCCCTTTTTCGGTTTCTTTCTTCATTACGTTCTCATTTTCGAATTCTTTTTAAATGGATCTATTTTTCACCTTAGTGACACTTTTAAGAGTTCCGTGTTATGTGTCTCATCTCGTTGTGTCAGTAATTTATCTTCCTTCTCCGAGACATGCCACCTGTTGTTTGTGCTTGTGTGTGTGTGTGTGTGTGTGTGTGTGTGTGTGTGTGTGTGTGTGTGTGTGTGTGTGTGTGTGTGTCCAAGCAGGAACTCGACAAAATCATTTGAGGAAACGCCAGATCACTTTTACATGCATTTAGATAATTTTACATACGTAGGAATAGCTTAGACGCATCTGGGCACGTTTAGACGCGTTTGGATACATATAAACGTGTTTGAACATGTACTGTATATACAGGTTAGGGCACATTTAAATGCATTTCGAACCGTTTAAACGCATTTGGACACGTTTCTACGTGTATGATCATTTTTAGACGCGTTTGGACACATTTACAGGAAAGAAGAGCGTTTCGACTCATTTGAACACTTGTAGACGTGCTTGAACACATTTTGACACTTTAGACACGTTTGGAAACGTTTAGACGGACTTGGAACCATTTAGACGCATGTGAAAACGCTTAGACATTTTTAGACGTATTTTGACACACATGGACAAGTTTAGATTCACACCTTTGTCACCTCTCTCTCATCTCCTACTTCACTCTCACCTGTGTTCCACTTAAGGGTCAGTTGTGTTTTTCAATTTTTCTCAACCAAGATTGTGGAATATTTTCAATACGTCATATATTTTTTTTAATATCTAGTTGGATTTTTTTGAAGATGATGATGATGATATTGATGATGATAATGATGATGATGATGATAATGATGATGATGATAATGACGATGATCATCATCATGGTGATAATAATGTTGATTATGGCGATAATGATAGTAATAATAATGATGCACATTACTAACACATATTCATTTTAAATGTTTTGAAGAAAATAATTAAATAGTCTTATCAAACACACAGGTCAGGGCTTGTGTTTCCGTCTTTTTTAAAACCCTAAATTGTTAACAATAACATATACTAAAACACTAAATTTGGGAGTATTACTTTACTAACGTTGTAAATTGTGTTGTAAACTGTTTATTTATCTTTAAGTAATTTAGCTTCGATATGTAATACATTCTGCAAAATATGTTATTATTTTTAGTAGCGAATTGTGAAATGTAGAATACAAACAGTCACCCTGAGGGAAAATCCTCAAATCCACCTTTTATTTTACATTTCGTTTTTTTTTATTCGTGATTTCTTTTCAGTTTTCATTTCAGGTTTCTTGCTACAAAGTATTACCGTGGGACACTTTTTCCCCGCGTGCTTTTAATCATCGGTGCGTGTCAGAGGTTATGTTAGAGGACACCTGTGCTTGCTGGCTGGATTTGCATTTTGTCACAGGAAAGAAATTAAATATGAGATGTTAAGTAAAAATGTTTCAGTTTCCAGTGTCTTAAATCACCGGGGCGTGACAGGTGACAGGGTATGGAGCCTCGTGATTGCAGGAATCAACTGCTCTTGCAATATATGTCAACAGTGTGTTTTTCTCAACATCAATGAAAAAAATAAATGAAATATATAAGGTTCTAGTTTTTAAAGTTGGGAGTCTTCGTGCGTGACAACAGGTAGGTTGTGAGGCCTTGTACTCGCTGGGATTTACTGTGTTCGGTAATTTGTGTCGATAATATACACATAACTCACAGATGAGGAAAACGCCAATGGTCGATGGTGTAGATCATTTGCCCGTGAGACACACACACATCCACTTATAAATATATATATATATATATATATATATATATATATATATATATATATATATATATATATATATATATATATATATGTGTATATATATATATATATATATATATAATTGTGTGAGATACAGTTTTCCGTGCTCGGAATCATCGTGCGTGACAATGGCTCGGTTATGGGGCCTTGTTCTGGGATCCTCTGTGCTTTGTATTACCCACACACACACACACATATAAATATATATATATATATATATATATATATATATATATATATATATATATATATATATTCTGTATATATACAAAGTGCATATATTAGAACAAATAAAACTCGCCACAGTTTTAGTCGCCTGAGTCACATGAAGTCGTGACATAGAGCAGTGTTATGGAGGCTTGTGCTGCCAGGGACCGACTTAGCACTGTAATGTATTATATGTTTTCGTCGATACCACTCCCCCCCCCCCCTCCTCCTTCACCACCATCCACTGCTCCTCCACCAAGTTTTAGGAGGCCTTGCCAACCCCCTCTCCCCTCTCCACTCCCTCCCTCTTATAACTCTATCCATCTACCCTCCTCTCCCACCATCTCATTCCACCACCTACACATTATAATCAACCGCTCCTTCCTCCATTTGTTCCTCACCTCCACCATGCACCACCTTCTCTTCCACCATCACCACCACCATACCACCTTCTCTCCCACCATCACCACCACCATGCATCACCTTCTCTCCCACCACCACCTCCGTGCACCACCTTCTCTCCACTATCACCACCACCATGCACCACCTTCTCTCCCACCATCACCACCACCATGCATCACCTTCTCTCCCACATCACCACCACCATACCACCTTCTCTCCCACCATCCACCACCATGCACCACCTTCTCTCCCCTCCATCACCACCACCATACCACCTTCTCTTCACCATCACCACCACCATCCACCTTCTCTCCCACCATCACCTCCACCATGCACCACCTTCTCTCCCACCATCACCTCCACCATGCACCACCTTCTCTTCCACCATCCTACCACCATGCACCACCTTCTCTCCCACCATCACCACCACCATGCATCACCTTCTCTCCCACCATCACCTCCACCATGCACCACCTTCTCTTCCACATCACCTCCACCATGCCACCTTCTCTCCCCACCATCACCACCACCATGCATCACCTTCTCTCCCACCATCACCACCATGCACCACCTTCTCCCACCATCACCTCCACCATGCCACCTTCTCTTCACCATCCCTCCACTGCACCACCTTCTCTCCCCCATCACCACCATGCATCATCTTCTCTCCCACCATCACCACCACCATGCATCACCTTCTCCCACCATCACCACCACCATACCTTCTCTCCCACCATCACCACCACCATGCCACCTTCTCCTCACATCACCACCACCATGCACCTTCTCTCCCACCATCACCACCACCATGCACCACCTTCTCTCCCACCATCACCTCCACCATGCACCACCTTCTCTTCCACCATCCCTCCACCATGCATCACCTTCTCTCACCATCCACACCACCATGCATCACCTTCTCCCCATCACCACCACCATGCCACCTTCTCTCCACCATCACCACCACCATGCACACCTTCTCTCCCACCATCACCTCCACCATGCCACCTTCTCTTCCACCATCACCACCACCATGCATCACCTTCTCTCCCCCATCACCTCCACCATGCCACCTTCTCTCCCACCATCACCTCCACCATGCACCACCTTTTCCCACCATCACCACCACCATGCACCTTCTCCTCCACCATCACCTCCACCATGCCCCTCTTCCCATCCACCACCATGCACCACCTTCTCCCACCATCACCTCCACCATGCACCACCTTCTCTCCACCATCACCTCCACCATACCACCTTCTCTTCCACCATCACCACCACCATGCATCACCTTCTCTCCCCATCACCACCACCATGCATCACCTTCTCTCCCACCATCACCACCACCATGCCACCTTCTCTCCCACCATCACCACCACCATGCATCACCTTCTCTCCCACCATCACCACCACCATGCACCACCTTCTCTCCCACCATCACCTCCACCATGCCACCTTCTCTTCCACCATCCTCCACCATGCATCACCTTCTCTCCCACCATCCACCACCACCATGCATCACTTCTCCCCATCACCACCACCATGCCACCTTCTCTCCCCACCATCACCTCCACCATGCCACCTTCTCTTCCACCATCACCACCACCATGCCACCTTCTCTCCACCATCACCTCCACCATGCACCTTCTCTCCCACCATCACCTCCACCATGCACCACCTTCTCTTCCACCATCACCACCATGCATCACCTTCTCTCCCACCATCACCACCACCATGCATCACCTTCTCTCCCATCACCACTAAGCACCACCTTCTCCACACCACCACCATGCTATTCTCTCCCACCATCACCACCACCATGCAACCTTCTCTCCCCACCATCACCACCACCATGCATCACCTTCTCTCCACCATCACCACCACCATGCATCACCTTCTCTCCCACCATCACCACCACCATGCACCACCTTCTCTCCCACCATCACCACCACCATGCATCATCTTCTCTCCCACCATCCTCCACCATGCACCACCTTCTCTCCCACCATCACCACCACCGCACATCTTCTCTCCCACCATCACCACCACCATGCATCACCTTCTCTCCCACCATCACCACCACCATGCACCACCTTCTCTCCCACCATCACCACCACCATGCACCACCTTCTCTCCCACCCACCACCACCATGCATCACCTTCTCCCCACCATCACCACCACCATCACCACCACCATGCACCACCTTCTCTCCCACATCACCTCACCATACCACCTTCTCTTCCACCATCCCACCACCATGCATCATTCTCTCCCACCATCACCTCCACCATGCATCACCTTCTCTCCCACGACCACCACCATGCACCACCACCATCTCTCCCTATAACATAACATTCCATTCTCCCCTTCTGAAACCTCCCCCCTCCTCTCTCTATTACATACCAGAACAATTCTCAATTCCGGGCTAAATTATTTAAACTTAGCATTGTGACTCAGTGGAGAGAGAGAGAGAGAGAGAGAGAGGAGAGAGAGAGAGGAGGGTAGAATACGCATTAAGTTTCGATAAAAATAAATTGAAGGAACAACTAGAAAAGAGACAATTCACACAAATACAATTGAAAGAATAAACAAGTTTGAACACACAAAAACGGGATTTAAAACACAAACATAGAAATAAACACACAAGAACAGAATATATAAAAAAAATAACAAAAAGATGAGATAAAAATACGGATAAAATATAAATTCAAAAATAAAAAACAAAAACCGAGATAAAACTCAAGTAAATATAAAACAAAGGAACAGATAAGAAACAATAGCTTAAAAAACAAATAAATAATAAAGAAAAAATGACGGATAAGAACTTTAATATAAACAGAAAAAAAAACAATATTAAAACAATAAAAACAAAGAAAAATGGAGTTAAAACACAAACAGATGAAATAAAAGGTAAGTAAAAAAAATAAATAAAAAAGCATAGGAGACATTTGGTCAGATTTACAGACCTGGTCACACAGTAACTAACAAAACAAACAAACAGACACACAAATGCGATAAATACAAAAACAAAGTGAAGAAAACGACTTAAAACAAAGGCAAATTACGAAATAAAACATCAACAGAAAAGAAATAAAAACACGAGAAACAACACACACACACACACACACACACACACACACACACACACACACACACACACACACACACACATCCAGGAAGATTTAGACATACCGGCGCAGGAAAGGTTGGCTGGTCTGTGTCGAATCTAGAATCTAATATTTATGGCCGATCAGTTTTCACTTAAGCCATCTGAACGAGCCCCTCCGAGTGTTTTGTTTTGCTGGGGAGTCCATGATCCTTGGCCTATATCTCTTACGTAGGAACCTTGTGAGTTTATTTTACGTTTTTCAATAAGTTTTCGAGAGTTGTTTGAGGCATATACAGTAGGAATTTTTTATACGTTTTCAGTTGATAGATGATTCTGGCCAGTGTCTCTTGTATAGAAAACTTAAGGATTTTCTATGCGTTTTTAAGAATACATGGAAACCATTCTTAGGTGTTTTCTTATATTTTAATACTGTTATTTGATACTTTTAGATGATTCATATTTGTTTTTCATATATTCTTTTGTGTATACTAAAATCTCCATCTAAGGGATTATAAAAATGATAAATTCTCAAAACTCGAAAAACAAAATTACAGAAATTATCTATAGAAATTTTATCCCCTTTTTTGGGAGTGGGATTTCTTTAAGACTTCGATATATTCTTTAGTTGTGTCTTACTGAAGCTCCAAAATATTACAGTGAGATTCCAAAATAATTTACAGGCATTTTAAAAATCAATTATGTATCGTCGTCACGTAACAAACAAAACGTTGATAATTATTTTACAGATTATTTATTTATTTTCTTATGTATTATGTATTTACTGTAAACTTAAGGGAATTATAGACTCAAATATAATAATATAAAAAAATACGGTAATGTTAAGATCAATTTTGTATCACTGTCAGCACAAATAAAAAATAAATAAAAATAAATAAATAAATAAATCTATGGGCATTATTTCACGTCAATTTAATTCTCTTTTCAATATATATTTCATTTTACTAAAATCACGAGGAAAATTAAAGACAAAAATAATCTTAAGGTCATGAAATGTTTTACAGAAATGTTATGAAATAGTTTTGTGTTGGGTGTGAGGTCATAGCGAGGAGTTTACTGTCATAATAGTTTGTTGTCGCTTGTGTTGGAATTTCATAAAGATTTTTTTTTTTGTAAGCTGAGGCTCCAAAATGCTTTACGGAAATTGTTGTTTTTTCCGTCTTTTTACTTTTAATTTCACGTTTAATAATATAAAAAAATATATTATTTTTTTGTTTCATATACTTACTAATCCTTAATGATTTTTTATATACATATATTTTTGTTACAGCTACGTTTTCATATTATATAAAATGATGCTGTTGTATTATGGAAAGTGTCTCGTGGGTCTGTTTATCTTTTACGAAATTGAATTATCCAAAGAACAGCAATATGAATAAATTATTTACTCTATGATATATTATGTTCACATCTTTCTTTTTAATTGCTAAATTATATGAGAGAGAGAGAGAGAGAGAGAGAGAGAGAGAGAGAGAGAGAGAGAGAGAGAGAGTACACGTACTTACTAGATATTCTTTTTACTAATTACCAAAGTAAATAAATTCAAAGACTTTTTCTGGTTGAATCACAGGACAAACACGGCTCACGGCTGGACTGATCTATTGGACCGTCGGGTGCCTGTAAGAAGACGGTCGAGTAATTCTTTCATCAGGTGAGTGAATGTTCTCCTCACTCAGTCAACGGGACAGGTGGCTTGAAGAGTTAATGCACACCCCAGAGAGCTTAACTTCTTCTACTCTTAACTTTCTGTGAGGAAATTCCCTAGTTACGAGAGTCTCAATGTAATTTCAACATCATCCTAGAGAATTTTATATCGTAATTTAAGTGAGTCAAGTAAATACGTTATAAAATTTTCAGTTCTTGTGGAAAGTTTATTTACGAAGTCTTAAGAAACGAATCTCTGTGTTTTAGCTTAAGTAAGTGAGTTAGATGTGCTCTCGTATATCCAATAAGGAGGTAAACTTAGGAATTTTCAAGAATCCATTACTGTGTTTTAGCTTAAGTGAGGTAGATACGTTCTCATACCTATAGTTACGAGGGAAAAAAGTAACTAATGTATATTTAAGAATCAATTCCAATCTTTAGTTCAAGTGATTTAGATGCATTCTTACTTACTCAAATATAAAGAAAATCTAACTTACTAGCATTTGAGACTAGCTTATCTAAGCTGAAACAAACGTAAAATCAATCCATCAAACACAGGAATGATATTAAGCTGTGACATAAACCCTCGCTAAGAGCTTAATTCTTTAAGTTGTGGACCGCGACCATCTTGTCGTAAACCATCAGTGTCTTACGGAATGTGTGGCTGTGAAGATGATTGAAGGGGTTAGTGGCCTTAATATCTGGACCACAGCTTAAGTGAGAATAACGTAATGCATGGGAGTAACATCTGACATCGAGGTTTCTGAAGTAACACGTGACATCAAGGCTTGTGAAGTAACAGCTGGCATTCGAGGCTTCAATGAAAAACAAATGGTAAATAAAAGACAAAAAACAAAAGAAAATCGCCTGGAAATGACAATATTACCTAGAGTCAGATTCTTAAGCGATCTTAAGGTATTTTTTTATCAGTTGGATGTATGAAAAAAGATTCTAATTGTCTCATTGTATCATACGTTAACTTTTTCTGCCAATAGTATTAGAAGAATTTATTTAACCCTGCATTTAACCTACATCACAAAGGTAGATTCTTAAAGGTTTCTAAAGGTAGATTATCCCTCAAATAGAGAATTGAGTTATTCTCTACAACACACGAGAGAGAAACAGAGAGAGAGAGAGAGAGAGAGAGAGAGAGAGAGAGAGAGAGAGAGAGAGAGAGAGAGAGAGAGAGACGTGCGTACTAATCTTTGAGAATTCGGGGACCTGCAAATGGACAGGGGAGGTGGTGGACGTCGGCCAGAGATAAATGAGGGGAGGAGAGACAAATGAGACCAAGAGAAAACTGCGATCACAAGGGAATGTGCGATAAGTCTTTCCTGCTCAGGGTACAGTTCCTGAGGGTCGTAAGTTATATAGCTCTCTCTCTCTCTCTTTCTCTCTCTCTCTAATTGGAGAGAAGAAAGATAATCTAGTTACGAGTGTCATGAGTGATATTCCGAAATCACTTTGGCTGTCGGCTTTGTATCAGAGCGTATATGAATTAGTCAGAGACGTTCCCGTGTCTCCAGTGACGAGAAAAAAAAATGAAAATACGTTTCTTTATAAATCCATCTTTGTTTCGTAAGTTAAGGAAACCAGTTAAATACGTTCTTACACCTCCAGTTAAGAAAAAAAAATAATATACATCTTTGAGAATTTATTTTTGTCTCGTAACTGGGACAATTAAAATACTTCGCACATCTTCAGTTAAGGAGGAAAAAAATACGAACGTGGCTCTAAGAATCCGTCTTTGCGTGGCAGCTTAAGTGAGTCTTCTTATATATGCAGTGGTCTGGAATGGGAGGGACCGTAAGTGCCTGTGGTGTAAGATATGAACAAGAAATGAGAGGATGGGTGGCACTGAGAGAAGAAAGACGTGGGTGGGAGGGCACTCTAGGTGAGGGTAAGGTAGGAGACAATTTCGAAGAAGATGCAACGTAGATGAGGAGGAGGAAGAAGAAAGAGGATAAAAAAGGCAAAGATGAAGATAAAGAAAGAAGTAGTAGAGGACGATAAAGAAGGTTGAAGAAGATATAGAAGGAGGAAAGCAAATGAGTACGAAGAAGACGAAGAAGATAAAGAAAGAGGCGATGAAGGAAAATACAAAGAGGAAGAATATAATAACCACCATCACCATCATTCCCACCGTCACCACCATCACCACCACCATCACCAACATCAACACCACCATCAACACCACCACCACCATCACCACATCGCCACCACCACCACCATCACCAACAGCATCATCCCCCACCTTCAACAGAGTAAATATCGTATTACTCAAGTATAATCATTTAAAATATCTTTAATTGTTACTCCACCTTGTAACGCGAACCACCACTTAAGTGATTAACTTCCTCGTCTGCCGCCACTTGCTCACACCATAATTCTCACACACCTGTCTCCTCTTAATTCCTCCACGTTGAGAGGCTCTATGATGCAGTAGGTGGAGAGAGAGAGCGAGAGAGAGAGAGAGAGAGAGAGAGAGAGAGAGAGAGAGAGAGAGAGAGAGAGAGAGAGAGAGAGAGAGAGAGAGAGAGAGAGAGAGAGAGAGATTGAAGGAAGAGGAGAGTGGGAAAGACATAGAGTGGAAAAGAGTGAAGGAAAGAGAAAAAAGTTAGTGAGAGAGAGATTGAAGGAAGAGAAAAAGAGTGTGAAGACTGAGTAAAAAAGAGAGAAAGAAAGAGAGAGTGAGTGAGTGAGTGAGTGAATGAGAGAGAAAGAGTAAGAGACAGATAGACATACAGAAAGAAAGATATAAAAGCACACACACACACACACACACACACACACACACACACACACACACACACACCACAACATTAACATTAGCAAAATTTAAATCGTCAACAACAACAGTAATATAAGTTAAAACACAATTTCCATAACAATAACAACTACATCAACACCAACAATCATAACGAGCCAGTTCCTAACAACATCAACTTTACAACAAGGACAGAAAAGATCACTATTTACTCAAAATTCTCTGCACTAACTGCCAATTAATTCGCACGAGGCAATTCGCAGATAGTGAAAGATATGCACCTTGGATATTTTATGTTTTTAAAGGGCGTTTCAGTATGTACGTCTAGATATATATATTGATTAGTCAGTGTAAATTTGACTACAGTTAATAAGATCATAACTCTTTGTCGTATCTTTAGTGAGATATTTACATACATCTCACATTTTTACCTCTTAGAAAAGTTAACGTACGACTCGAATAACATATCGTCGTTTACTCATATTACCCACAAACGGGGTAAATACATTCAAAATTTAGCTTAAATGTGAAAAATAATAATGGAACGGAAGGCAGGTGACGTCATATGGGTTTTCGCGTCCTATTTTCTGCAACCTCATTGGTAGAGAAAATTGACGCCATTAGAATTTTAGGGACCTCATTGTTAGAGATATGTGACGTCATCAGTAATGCGACCAATGATGTCACAATACGTCATCACCTAATAGACAGACAGACACTTATCACCTGTAATCCCCATGTATGGCGCCTCACAGTCTCGCACACCTACCTGGGGATAAAATGTTCTTTATTAGATGGTTTGATTATGTAGGTACACGCACATATACGGTCTACATACACACACACACACATACCTACAAACATGAATAATAATACGCACACAGTCATATAACACGCGATACACACACACATTTGCACACATATTATCTCAAACACACGTAAATTCCCCTCAAAATTACAGGTATACTCCCTTAGACACACACCTACACACGCACCCCAGAAATACATACATACGCCGTCAAGACCTTCACACACACTGAATTAGTGTACATGTGTGCTCTTAAGTGTACATTTGCTGTATGTAATCATGTAAACATATTGAGAGATTTATATCAATAATTATAAATGACAGACAAAGGCGACAGGCCTCGGAGGGTCTCGTTATGCCTGGCACTATGTTGGCACATGACGTCGGTACGATTCGTTAACATTAAATAATAACACTTTCTTCTGGTACTCTGTTGTCACAGTCGCTTGTAACATTCTGTTGACATTCTCCGCTGACCTTGTCTGTTGGTAATGTTTATATGGCACGGACTGTTAGTAGTGGACGTGACAATATCAGTTGACAGATTTTCCTTCGCTGGGTCATGACTGCGCCAGTTGTATCAAATTTCAAAATAAATTATTTTTTTGCACACACACACACACACACACACACACACACACACACACACACACACACACACACAGTCTACCGATTTTTCCCAAATTTTCCACAACTCTGAACAAACAAAGAGTGTTACACGATTTCATCCCCCCTGGTAGCTTGTGCAAGTTTATATATATATATATATATATATATATATATATATATATATATATATATATATATATATATATATATATATATATATATATATATATATATGGAGAAGGAGACTATGTACAGTATGATCATATCTTTCATCGCACTAATTTTCCATCTCTCCTCTCCTACTCATTAATTTCTCTTCTATATTTTCCTACATCTATTAAACCCTCAATTCTCTCTCTTACCATGTCCTCCCATCTTTCTATATTTTTTTAACTTCCTTTTTTATTCTCCCTTAGTCACCCCTTCCTTTCTCTCACATTCCCACAGTATTTTCAAACTGTTCTTCACCCTCTCTCCCTTCTTCTTATCCATTCTCTTTCTCTTCTTCGCCTCTCTCCATGGCCCTTTCAACTTCTCATTCAAAACACCCTTCCCTAGATTTCCTCCCTCTCTCCTTCCCTCCCTCCGTTCGTCCTCTCTCCTCCATTCCCTCTTTTTCTGTAACACACTATTTCATCCGTAGTTATTAAATATATTTCTACTGATAATTTAGTCATTAAATTCACATGCAAACAATAAATTTACCTGTAAAAAATTCACCTATTCTCCTTAAATTCACCTGCAATCGTTAAACTCACCTGTATTCTGTATATTCTAATGGAATTAATCAACGTCATTTGTATTCATGAAATTCGACTGAAATTAATTAATGTCACCTGTATTCATTAATCTCCTGTGCTCGTTGTTAAAAGCTTCCGTAATTCATGTTTACCTATGACCAACACCTGTTATACATGTTTACCTATAGTCAATATGTAATTTATGCTTAGTTCCACCCATTTGCAATTTATGTTCATCTCTAACGTGTTGACCTGTGACAGACACCTGTAATACGTGTCTAATTCTGACCTTCGCTTTCCTATCAATTTCCATCTCTTTGTGTGTGTGTAAGTTCTTATTGAAGATTAAATATATAGTATTTATTGGGTTTCACTCCAAGAACTTGAGAATATAGAATATTGTATATTGTTGTGTTGAATTGTATAATGGAGTTGATATATTTATATTTATTTATTGCCTACGATATTGATCTGAATCTTTATACAATAAGAGAGACGGAGATGATGATAATAATAATAATAATAATAATAATAATAATAATATTAATAATAATATTATTATTATTAATATTATTATTATTATTATTATTATTATTATTAATAAACTTTCTAACGTCATCGCACTTTCAAGAATATTAATTGTATATGTGATAATACAATATTCCCTCCAAAATATAAAAAAATCCAACATTTACAGAACATTTTTTGATCAGTGTGATAAAAATATTACGTGTGTGTTAAAATATGATATATATATTTTGAATATTATTTCTCGATTGCTGTAGAAATATTACCGTCTTATTAATATGTTGGAAATATTAATGAAGTTGGTGCTTAAGAAATGCTGTTATGTTAAATTATGAGAAATATTACAAATATTACCTTTTTATGTGAATTAATAAACACATAACATTTCCACAATATTAATAAACATAATGATTCACATACAATATCTTTGTATGATGATTCGTGATATAATGATGAACTTTTGAACTTATAACATTACGAAAGACTCAGCTGTTACAATGTTGGTTGAGTGTTTTGTGTCGATTGTAAGTTTATATTGTTGCTACAGTTACATGAAGCAATAAACTCATACTGTCGAGCTTCACTTATATCTAATTCATTTTGTTGTGTTGTGAGGAGATTTGTGTACGTCAATGTGTGTTTTTCTTTCACACACACACACACACACACACACACACACACACACACATATCCATATAGCATAATGAACTCTGCCAAAGGGGAGTTATCAAGTACTAATTTACTCGACATAACATAAAACATAATTTAATTTTAGTACTAGGTAGCTCATTGGTTACTCTCCTGATTGTTACCTCGTGTGTTGGGGGTTCGATTCCCACTGCTCGATACCACAACCCACTCCAGCCCATACGACCATATTCTGATCGTTACATAAACAGTTCAGTTCCAATTATTGTGATAAAAATCATCATCATCTCATAGTTAACTTGAGTGGTCATTTCTTGCTAATGTTCCTTTTCTACTGAGGTGAAATTCCTTGTAAAATTACCTTCTATCCATGCCATTATATATCATCTATGTATCATTTATATATTATATATATTTACAACTTAAGGCTGCTATATTTTTCGATAAACCATTAATTGTTATTATTATGATATATATATTTTATACTTGCCCGTGTGCGTGTGGATGTGTCACGCTAAATAAGGATAATTGTGAAATAGCGATAATTTCCTCATCTTACCTCTGGATAATTCATGTAGATAATCATAACCGAATACAAAATATAAATAAATACCATCATTAGTAACCTAACCTAACCTAACCTAACCTAACCCTATCTTACCAAAACTAACGCGTATAAGGTTTGATTAGTATAGTAAACGACGTATGAAATGAAACAGATCAAATTTGAAATCATGTGAGTTAATCTTCCATAAGTTCAAGCAATAAAAGCCAAAGGAAAACGTTATCACCGAAGCGAAAAAGTTTTCACCGAAGCAAATCTTTCAGCTGTGATTTAAAACAAAATCAATTTGCTATGTTATATTACAGGCTTCACAATATAAACAAACGTATGCGCCATCTAACTGTTCACACAAAAACAAGATAGATCATTCATAGTCATATCAGATTTACAAAGCACTTCAGTGTATGAGGCCAACAGCAGTGGCTCCGTCCGTTCACCTGTCTAGTGGGAGGACAGGTAGGCTTGATTATGATTGGCGGATAATAGACTCCATGGTAATTAGGCCAAGTCACGCAGGCAATAGAGTAAAAGCAATAATTGGCCCATGGCAACCTGTGCGGGGGGGGGGGAGAGGAGGAGGAGGAGAAGGAGGAAGGGTTATGGCAAGGAAGGGGAATTGGCATAGTGGAATGACATAGTAGGTGGGCATTGTGGAGTAACGGAGTAAATAGGCAGAGTGGAGTGACATAGTAAGTAGGCATAGTGGAGTAACAGAGTAGGTGGGCATAGTGGAGTGACATAGTAGGGGGAAGCGGAATACCATGTTAGCCTCAAGGAAACATCAAACCAAAAAAGCTAAAAATATAAAACACATTGTGCCATATTGTAGAGCATTACAGTGGTTGCCATACTAGGTTACAGGAAGTCTAAGGTATTTTACCGTTAGTCTAGCTAGCATAAGGATTCCCAGAAAACCCATTAGCGAGATGTATTGAGATCCTGTACGGTAAAACACACGCGCACACACACACACACACACACACACACACACACACACACACACACACACACACACACACACACACACACACACACACACACACCCTCGTTCATATACTCTAAGAACCGCAAAAAGACCAAAAAATACACAACTCGTGTATCAAAACCAAAACAATAATATTACAGTGGATACAGTGTGAAATGAAGCGACCTCTAGCGAACCAAGACGAGCCAAGACTGGATGACACGAGTTAAGAAAAGATTTAAGTAAGGTTGAAGTCTCAGGTGGTTGAGTGGCCAAGATGGTGAAGGTAGGTAAGAGAGAGATAGAGGATGACGGTGATGATGATGATGATGATGATGATGATAACGAAGACTTTGATGACGATAATGATAATAATAATAATAATAATAATAATAATAATAATAATAATAATAATAATAATAATAATAATAATAATAATAATAATAATAATAATAATAATAATAACAATAATAATAATAAAAATAACAACAATAACGACGTTCATAATGATAATACTTAAACAAGTCGACTATGAATACATCCAACAAAATACTAAATTATGTTGATGATATTCTAAATATATGGCTATAATATTATGTATAGTTAAACACCAGATCCAAGTTAAAAACAAATGTTTGACACACATGTTGGAGAGTAATCACCCTAATGCATGAGGTACATTGCCTTGGGGCGCCAGTGTATGATGGCGGTAGTGCTGGTGGAGGTAGTGGTTAGTGGTGGTGGTGGTGTAAGGGTTAATTAATAGTGGTGGTGGTGGTGGTAACAGCATGTAATAGTGGTAGTTGTGGTAATAGTGGTGGTTATGTATAGTGACGGTGTGTAGTAGTAGTAGTAGTAGTAGTAGCAGCAGTAGCAGTAGTAGTAGTAGTACAAGTTGACAATCCCTTATCCGAAATCCTTGGGGCCAGAGGAATTTCGGATTTCGGAATTTTTCGGTTTTCAGAATGGTTAGTTTTTTTTTTAATGTGTATTAGCCCACCCGGGGGGGGCGAAAATATAATAATAAAAATAATAATAATAATAATTCATAGGTCTAGGTCGTGTTTCTCACTTTTGATCTTTTTTTCATTCATGTATTTATTATTATTAATATTATTTTATTATTACAGTACTGTATTATTGTTATTTTTATTAATTTTATTATTACATATTATTATTACATATTATTATTATTATTATTAATGTTATCATATTATTTTATTTTGGTGCATTTTTATTAAAAAAATTATTCACTATGAATAATTATTATTATTATAATTATTATTACTATTACATTTTCGCCCCCCAGGCCCTGATGTGAGTCAGTGATCTATGCCCGGGTGGGCTAATCCCTGTTTAAAAAAAAAAAAAGACCCACAAAATTACTTTCGGTTTTCAGAGCTTTTCGGTTTTTGGAATTTCGGATAAAGGGTTGTCAACCTGTAGTAGAAATGGTAGTAATGGTGGTAGTATGCAACAATTCTCAGTACTACCACAACAACTACCACCACCACCACCACAATCACCATCTCTATCACAACTAAAACAAATACCTCAGGAACTACAATAATACCTACTACTACTACTACTACTACTACTACTACTACTACAACCATCCAAGAGACCCTGAAGATATACAAATACGGTATTGGTAGGTGGAGGAGGCAAGGATGGTAGGTGGGTGGATGGAGGAGGCAAGGATGATGGTAGGTGGAGGAGGCAAGGATGGTGGTAGGTGGAAGAGGCGATGGTGGTAGGTGGAGGAGGCATGGATGGTAGGTGGGTGGATGGAGGCGACAGGGAAGGTGGTAGGTGGAGGAGGCAAGGGATGGTGGTAGGTGGAGGAGGCAAGGATGGTGGTAGGTGGAGGAGGCAAGGATGGTGGTAGGTGGAAGAGGCAAGGATGGTGGTAGGTGGAGGAGGCATGGATGGTAGGTGGGTGGATGGAGGCGACAGGGAAGGTGGTAGGTGGAGGAGGCAAGGATGGTGGTAGGTGGAGGAGGCAAGGATGGTGGTAGGTGGAGGAGGCAAGGATGGTGGTAGGTGGAGGAGGCAAGGATGGTGGTAAGTGGAGGCAAGGATAGTGGTAGGTGGAGAGGGTAGGAATGGTAGGTAGGTAGGTGGGTGGGTGGGTGGAGGCAGCTGATAGTGGTGCAGTATAGGTGTAGGTGGAATACAAAATTAGGGTCAACGGGAACTGCCTGTTGTCTAGTACAAGTAATCCACGGAGAGGGAAGGAGGGAGGGAGGGAGGGAGACACCGCTGGACCATGCAAATTGGAAAACAGCAGATTACGAGAGCAAGAAAATTGGAACTTGGTAGCATGGCCGGGGTTATGTGAGGCCGGATACTTATGACCAAAAACTTTACTTGTACGATGTAAAGTTTTTTAGGATAAAGTGTGTAGACTGTTGTATTTTGGGTACTTAAACGAAATACAACTTTTGATTATGGTGTGAGATGTTGTATATTTTGGGAAGTATGATATAAAGTTTATACTGACATGAAGTAAACCATAGTATTTTATTGCGTATACGATAAAAGAAAAAAATTCTTTCTTATGAAAACTTTTGTATTATTTTAACTTCATGAAACAGTGCATAGAACAAACTTTGTGATCAAAATATTTACACTAAAATATTAGAGTATTTATCTTATTTAGTTTACAAAACATTCAGCAACAGAAAAGATATTATTATACCCAAATATTTATGACTGGCTGATACGATTTCGCGTAAATTATAATATCTCCCGTATCAGTGTAAATGTCAATACAGAAATATTATAAAATATCTTCCTAATCTACAAATCTAAACACATATAAATTTTAGAAGAAAAAAATTATTAGAAACATTTGTATTAAAGAAAAACAGGGAAATCGGTTACATAATCGCCAGACGAAGCAGAAAGCCAAGGTTTGCAATCTACGCAACAGTCAGCGCTGATTACTACCAATACAACGTTGCAAGGAAAATCAGCAACAGTGCATGAGTGTAACGAAGGGAAAACTTGCAGAATCAATTTGGTGTTGCAGACTGTAATTTCGCGTTACATAAAGTCAAGCAACTTTGATTTATGGAATATGCATATGAGTGTGCGTATATGTGTGTGTGTGTATATATGTATGTATATATATTGTATATGTGTATGTGTATGTATATATCAGTATATGTACGTAATATGTTTATCATTCATGTAATAAGATTATTTAAAGGTACTGTAAGTCTCCTGTCAGTATAACCTGATTAAAATTTTCTTAAAGTGTGAAATCACCAACTGCTATTACCACTTCCTCTCTCCCTCTTCTTCTTATTATTCTTTTTCTTATTCTTCTCCT
The DNA here is from genome assembly GCF_018991925.1 of Homarus americanus. Classification (NCBI taxonomy): domain Eukaryota; kingdom Metazoa; phylum Arthropoda; class Malacostraca; order Decapoda; family Nephropidae; genus Homarus; species Homarus americanus. The sequence goes on from NW_024737068.1 coordinate 6,349,530, forward strand.
TTTTCCTCATCTCCTCCGTCTCTTCTTCTTCGTCACCCTTTTCCTTCTCCTTTTCCACCCTTTCCTCTTTTTCTCTTCGGCTTTTTCTTCTTTATTTACTCTCCCTTACTCACTCTCTTATTATCCTCCTCTTCTTCCTCTTCTTCCTCTCCTGTCCCCTACTCTCTCTCTTATCTTCCTGTTTACCTTCCTCTCCTCTCCCTTATCCCCTCTATCATCCTCTTCTTCTTCCTGTTCCTCCTCTCCTCTCCCTTACTCTGCCTTATCTTCCTCCACTTCTTCCTGTTCCTCCTCCCTTCATCCCTTACTCTCCCTCTTATCTTGCTCTTCTTCCTCTCCTCTCCTATATTCCCCCTTTTATTTTCCTCAAATGAATATAAACTGATAAGAGACGAACGCAATAATACACGAATTTACGAATAGGGGAATAGGATAGACGAAAAAACAAGCAAATGAATTGAGAAGACAGAGGGCAATAAATGGAAGAGAACTGTACAGGCATGATGATAGGAGTTAATGAAGTGTGGAGGGATGATGGTGTGTGAGTGAGGAGTGAGATAATTACCTGAGAGATACTTAGTTAGAGAAGAATGGAGATATTTATTTTTATCTCAAGGAAGAAAATAAGAGAATTTCAGGGGTCATTGCATTGTCTCTATCTTTCCTCTCTTTGACTCTGTATCCTATATTTCTTTATCTCTCATTATTTCCTTTTTATTTTTGTATTTCATTTATTTATCCTCTCTTTCTCTTGTCACCTATATATTCATATGATTCTTCTTTCTGCCATCTCTCTCTCTCTCTCTCCCCCTCTCTCTTTTTTCCCAATTCTCTCTCTCTCTCTCTCTCTCTCTCTCTCTCTCCCGCTCTCTATTACGCGTTTCTTTCTCTTCTAATAACTCGCGAAGGAGAAAGAAAATATAAAAACTTTGAGAGATTCAGCGGAGAGAATATTACGTTTTCTTTCTCTCTCTCTCTTTCTCTCTCTTTCTCTTTTTCTCTCTCTTTCTCTTTCAGTCAATTTATCAGTATCTCTCTTTACATTGAAAACAAAAAGAGATAATTAAAATTATCATTATTTCCATTCTCATTTTTCTTTCTATCTCACATTACGTTGACAGGTTGAGAGAGAGAGAGAGAGAGAGAGAGAGATGTAAGTATCTTCAAAGTTTGGAAAAGTTTTAATCCAGTGGGACAGTTTACGGAGGCCAAAAGAATACAAGAATGATATTGTGGTAGAGAGAGAGACCTTATAAAACACACACACACACACACACACACACACACACACACACACACACACACACACACATCCAACACGTGAGAAAAACCCGTGTGATTAAGATAAGAAATATGATAACGTAGAAGACATTATCAGGCTCGATAAACCAGGGAGATAAGAGAAGACTAATAACCCTTAGACACGAGACAAGGTGAAGAGAAGATGAGAAAACACCCAGAGAGATAGAGAAGAGAAATGGGAGTAAATAAGACATAAATAAAAGGAGAAACAGGAGATAAAGATAACCCACAAAGGAACATAGAAGAGGAAGACAAATAGAACTAAACAGAAAGAAAACAAAGACACGAATTAATGTACAATAACGAAACGTAAAAAAAGTAATCGATGGATAAAAAAATAAAAGGGAAGATTAAATAAACCCACAGACGGACATAGAGAAAGATGATAAACAAATGAATGAGGAAAGAAGCGAGTTAAGGACCTGAATTAAGATACTACGAACAGAGATATAACTTGTTGTCCTTAAGATAAGATAAAGAAATATACACTGGAGTGAGTTTTAAGCAAGGAATTATGGCCCCAATGTTATATAATGAAGCATCAAATTATAATAACACACAAAGTAATTACAAATCTTAATTTATAATGATACGATTAGTTGTAATTATATAACAAGTTAGAACGATACATTGATTTATGATTATACATTAAGCTATAATAATACTACGAAACATTATGCTGCAGATATTATATTAATCCTTTGTTAATATAATAGATTATGTTAATATATTACATAATAATAATAATAATAATAATAATAATAATAATTATAATAATAATGGTAATCATAATCATAAGAAGAATACAACATATATATATATATATATATATATATATATATATATATATATATATATATATATATATATATATATATATATATTTATATATATATATATATTATAATATATAATATAGTATAATAATAATATAATAATAATAATAATAATAATAATCATAAATATAATACAACCTACAAGTTACAGTAAAAATACCTTACAAAAATACAACACCGAGAAACAGTTTACAGTACTTCACTGACGTCAGGCAAGAAAAATTTTTTTTTTTTTTCATATCATCGTGTTGGGAATAAAGAGACAACAGGTGAATAGCAACAACAACGCTGTAATTCTGAGTGAAGACATTTTTTGTAATGTAGGTTATCATTTTGACGTAAAAAATATGACATTTGGCGTAAAAAAATTAGAATAATTTTAAATTAAGGCCATTTTTTGTAACCTGTATTTATAGTTTCAGTGAAAAATTATAGGATCTTTTGTACAGACTGACTATTGTAGAATGTAGATCGTTATTCAGGTAATTATGAATGAAAATCGTGAAAGGGAAATGTTCATAAATATATTATTCATAATCTAGTTCATAATTTTTACTTCATAATATCGTAAATGAAGGAAAAATAAATATGTAGAATAAAGGCAATTTTTTTGTCATCAGATCTTACCTTATAACGAAAAAGAAACATAATTAGCCTTTTAAATGTCCATAAATCTGATATTCATCCGTTATCATCACAACAAAAAGTTTAAATAATAAAAACAAACTATGGAGCAAAAATGGTTTAGGATAAAGATTGATTTTTAATTATTTTTTACCTTCAAACTGTAAGGAAATGTTGTAGTAAGAGTCGACAGCGTGGAAAGCTCATTATCTCTTATGTGGCCAACACTGATAATGGTGTCAACTTTTCATTTCATTCAAGAGTAATATTTTGACTACGAGGGGACAATACCTACTGATACACATAAGAATATTTTTTTTTACAATCAAGACACACACACACACACACACACACACACACACAGTCATTGGAAATATGCAGACAAAATATGGTTTGCAAGGAAGAAAATAATGATAATAATAATAATAATAATAATAATAATAATAATAATAATAATAATAATAATAATAATAATAATAATAATAATAATAATAATAATAATAATAATAATAATAATAATAATAATAATAATAAATTACCATTAATTAATATAATAAAATATTAATATTAATAATCATAAAATTAATGGGTGTAATATTTATGACATCTGTGTAGCACGAAAATTGCATTTCCAATTACCAAACTATAAATTGTCCCGCAGATTAACATGGTAATTGAGATTTACAAGTTAGTTAAAAATAATCGTAATTTTGTCACCAATGATAAACTCATTCAGCGTATCAGTGATTGCGATTCACACACAGGCCAAATTTATTTTACAAATGTATATTGGTGAAGTACTTATTGTAGTTACTGGTTCCACTGTACAATTGGCATATTAATTAACTTTATGATACAATATGACAGACATTACCGTACTCTATTTACATATATATATTTATCTATTTTTATTTGTTTTATAATTTAACATATTTTTAAAGATTATACATACAGTACGTGTGTATGTGTCATTCTTCTCTCTCTGTCTCCTACCCGCTCTGTCTTATTTTATGTCACTTCTTTGTATCTGTCTGTCTGTGTATCTGTCTGTCTCTAAACAGACACACGGGTTTTCTAGTGTAGGTTCAGTTCTCGGAGATAACAAGTTTTACACTATTACTACAATCTCTCTCACTAAGTAGACATGCTTCTCCTGTTTCTGTTTCTCATTCTTTCTATCTCTATGTTTCTCATCTTTCTGTCTCTCTGCTTTTCATTCTTTCCTCCTCTCTGTTTCCCATTCTTTCTATCTCTCTGTTTTTCATTTTTCCAGTCTCTCTCTCTCTCTGTTCCGTCTCGTTTCCCAAGGACGGCGGAACAGACGGGGAAGGATAAGCAGAATGGATTACTGTGTGTATCCAAAACATTGTATGGCGGATTAGTGAAAACATTCTCCCTTATTGTTTATTATTATTATTATTATTATTATTATTATTATTATTATTATTATTATTATTATTATTATTATTATCCTAGTTATTTCACCATCACTAGTACAACCCATCACCACTACAATCCTACACCATTCATCACCATCATCACCACAATCCTCCATCTCTCACCATCATCATCACCACAATCCTCCATCTCTCACCATCATCACCACCACAATCCTCCACCACTCACAACCATCACCACCACAATCCTCCATCTTTTACCATCATCACCACCACAATCCACCATCACTCACAACCATTATCACCACAACCCACCACCACACTCCAATGTTTTCATCACTTTACTCAGACAGGTCAAAGGTCAACAGGTAAGGTGGTCAAGCAATGTGGCTGGGAGCATCACCCCCAGATGAGATAATAATGAATTTTTATAAGGAAAATTGAATCAGATAATATTCCATGTTATGTCAAACTCTAATCAGGATTCCTAACTTTGTCGACGTGACTGGAGATGTGGGAGTATATCCTAGCTATGAGGCAAAGGCCGATCCTTAAAGCTTAGCACGTTTAATTTCCGCTAACTAGTGATGTGAGACAATATCTAACAGGTATTGTACGTACACTTAAGCCACAACATAACGGTAGATAGATTTCTAGGCTCTGATATTTTTTTCTGATTGGTGAAGTGGGAACACATCTGACAAACTCACTTTAAGATATTGCCTAATGATGGATTCTGAGAGCGTCGTCAGTCATCCTTTTACCCTTCATTGTTGAGGTGAAGTCACATGCATCTTACCTTCCAATTAAACTGCGAAACAAACCAACATACGTTAATTTTTTCTCCCCCGTATAACTTGTGATCTGTGAAACTATGTAATTAATTCAGTAACTGTGCGGCATACAGGAGAGAATTCTAAAGTTAAGATCTAATTTAAACTTACGAATCTCTGAGAATCCCGAGCCTGACCTCTCCACCCACAACAATATGAAACATAAACTTAGAGAGAGAGAGAGAGAGAGAGAGAGAGAGAGAGAGAGAGAGAGAGAGAGAGATCTTACGAGAAGTGTTGGTAGTTTGAGACGTCATAGTTACTTATTAAATATCTGACTGTCGAGACACCAAGGATCACATAACGTTCCTCACACAAGATACACAATGACTGAGTAATTAACACAACCATTATTTCAGGTGGTTTTACAATATTGACACAGAATCGCTGCTGTTCATTATTATTCCCCCCTCATTATTAACATTAGTTCAACATTATCATTATATCAGCATTACCTATCGACTTTTAAAACATAATTAACAAATTCCCTAAAATCAAACCGTAAAGTAGGCTTTTGTTTTTTATAAGTATACTATTGAAGAAAAAAAAATCTGCACCTTTGAACATTTTAATCCGATAGTCCATTGACGTGTATGAAGAAATATACATAATATTTATACTTTACATTTAATTAATTTTATATAATGGCGCTGACAAGTAAAGGCGTAGTGGACGGGTAAACGGACAGATGGACGGACGGATGGATGGACAGGTAGACGTATAGACGGACAGACAGATCAAAGAGGTGTCGCGGTGGAATGTGTTAACCTACCACCATGGACACTGTTTCAAGGAGATCCACCAGGAAGGAAGGGGTGAGGTGTGGAATTCTCTCTCTCTCTCTCTACTTCCCTTCTGCCTCCCCTCCCCTCCCTCTTCGTCCCTCCCCCCTTCACATATTTCCTTGTCTCCCTCTCTCATTTCCTACTTCATTCCCTTCCCCTCTCCGTCAATCACTCTCCCTCCCTCTGACACACTTTCCCTCCCTCTCACCCACTCTCCCTCCCTCTCACCCACTCCCTCCCTCTCTCCCACTCCCTCCCTCTCTCCTCGTCAACTCCACATCAACATCACGCATCGGTTGTCAAAACACAGAGAATTAAACACTTATTTGCCGAGGTCTAATTAGGACTCAGGTATTACTGTTGTGTTTCTGGGGCCGTGGCTATACCTGTATAATTTGTTTGTTAACTTGTTTGTCTGTTTTGATTGTATGTCGGTCTGTGTTTTGTTTATAGTTGCTTGTCTGTTTTGATTGTCTGTCTGTCTATTTGTCTGTTTTGTTTATGTCTGTCTTTTTGTTTGTATGTTTGCCTGTCTGTTTTGTTTGTATGTCTGCCTGTCCGTTTTGTTTGTATATCTACCTGTCTGTCTGTCTGTCTGCGCTTAAGAGTCATAGAGACAAGAAGGTTTAATTTTAAGAAGTAGCTGTGTTGTTAATGTGGGAGGTGAATCAGCTGCTGTTTCCTGTTGGTTAACTTAGAAGAAAGAGTTGAGAATGGTGATGAATGATTATGGAAGAATGTACAATAGGAGAATGTTACTAGTGAATGAGAAAGAGAGATAATTAAAGAGAAAAGAGAGAGAGAGAGAGAGAGAGAGAGAGAGAGAGAGAGAGAGAGAGAGAGAGAGAGAGAGAGAGAGAGAGAGAGAGAGAGAGAGAGAGAGAGATTGTTACTGGTGATTAAATAACATTTCCCCGGATAGCCTCCAATCACATTGTCCCCATGGCTAACGATACTTTTTGCGGGGGACTGTACATCCATCCAACCATCCATTCATCCATCTACCCTGCTATATATCTTTCTATCCAACTATGTATCCAACCATTCAGCCATCAATGTAACCAAATATCTATCTCTCCGTCAATGCATGCATCCATCCATCCCTCCATCCATCCCTCCATCCATCCCTCCATCCATCCATCCATCCATCCACCCATCCCTCCATCCATCCATCCCTCCCTCCATCCATCCATCCATCCCTCCATCCAACCATCCATCCCTCAGCCCTGTGTTGGATTTTGCGGGAGAATAAAAGAGGAAAAATAGTTGGTTTAACTTGATTGTTTTTGCCGGGATTGTCACCATGGTAACAGTACTCCCCTGAGGCACTCCCCTACACGGCAGCCATCGTATGTCAAGCGTGTACCAGAGACCCGGACTCCCCAAGGGTTGGTGATACTGCAGTAGGATGTTGTTAGCCTTACGAGGGATGGAGTCGAGTACTGCGTCACGTAGTGTAATTCAGTTTGTTTCAATGGGATTAGTCTTGAGAAGGGTGATGGGTAGAGGGGGGGTGAGAGGGGGGGGAGGAGGGGGAATGTGGGGGGAAGGGGGTGTAGGTGTACTTCTTAGTCGTCCCACTATTAGTCCGGTAGTCTCACTCAGTCCTGGCTTGACCACCAACCTCTCTAATCTAATTTAACCTAACTTAACATAGGTTAACCAAACTTGAGCTAACCTAATCTAACATAACCTAACCAAAATTGACCAAATCCTAACCTAACTAAACCTAATGTAACGCAACGTAACGTAACGTAACCTAAACAAACGTCCTCTCTGTAGTTGGTAGAGTCATCAAGGTATTATGCCGCCATTTTGGTTGTCATCTTTGTCTCATCAAGTCGTAAGTTTGATCTAACATATGGAGAAAATGAATGTTGCTAGGTACAATAAAATCTTATTGTCGCCATGTTTGTGTGATAGTAAGTTAATCAAACACATATTTCCATCAACAGGTATGGATGAAAGTCTACCATACGTTCTTGAAGTTCAAATGGTCGTAAGGTTAATTCTTCACCTACCTGGAGACGTGATAACACCTGATTTATTACCTGAAACTAAGACCAAAAATGTTCAGGTGCGTTGGAAGACATATACAGGGTGGGGCATAAGTTACTTTACCAAGGACTCTGTACAGTGTGGAGAAAAATGAAAAAATGATCAACTCGCCACAATGGAATTTCTGGAAAACCGCAAGAGGTGAAGCGGTTAACCTTTTTTCCATGTTTTACCATATTGCACAGTGTCCTCGGTGAAGTGACTCATGCCTCACATGGTGTATCTCCACCACACAGGTGAACTCTTGTGCATGCATAAGTTGGCACCACACTCTCTCTCTCTCTCTCTCTCTCTCTCTCTCTCTCTCTCAACTCAGATGGCACGTGCTTGTCTCTGAAACCAGACACAATATGCGTGTACCTTATTGACGGGGATGTCTGGCTCAAGCTGCTGTGCATCCCCTCTCACATAGGCTTCACTGAACATGATAGAGTTGATGCCTTAGCTAAACTCGTGTCTAACAAAGATACTGTTAAATTCAATCTAGGTCTGTCAAACAGAAGCCCAAAAATTGTAATCTGTAAAAGACTTCCTGTTGAATTTTTAGGCAAGTAGACAAAATGCAAACAGGCACTAGCTAAACATGTAGGGTATTTGGAACAAGGTACAAATAACACACGTAATCAAAACAAATATAAAGTGTGTGGCCATACCAATCGCCACACACTCGAGCACTATGTCATAGACTGTGAGAAAATATAAGTTTTGGGGGGCAGGTCCAAGCATACTGTGTATGTGCAATGGTACAACACTTAATATCTGATGGCAAGAAAGCTGACACAGTGTGTTAAAACTGATTCTATATATTACACCTAGTAGCTAAGTTAACTCCAATGTACAGAATTAAACCACCAATGTACTGGACATACTTTGTAAGAGTCAATGCCGTAGTCTGGCCTCTGTGGTCTGTTATACACACCTTTGTGGCCTGTACACTATAATTCTTTTTGATCTACCGCTCCCAGGATGAGCACGGGAACGAACAATAAACTTGTTGTCTGCGGCAACATTCAGTTCACCCACACGTTCAAAAAATAGCAATGTGTCAACCCTGAATCCCTGATCTGACCCCTTAAAGGAGAGCCACTATAGGCAAAAGGCAAGCAAATGTTAGTCTGGCGTAGCTTCCATAAGAGTATCAATGTAAGTTGAAGGGAAATTGGACGAACATTCGTCTGGCGTAACTCTCATGAGAGTATCAATGTGAGATGAAAAATAAAGCAGGCGAACGTTCGTCTGGAGTACCTTCCAGAGCAGGAACAGTGTAGTATGGACCCCTGACAACACCTCTTAACGGAGCGCCACTGTAGGCGCAAGGCGAGCTAATATCCGCCTGGCGTAGCTTCCACAAGAGTGTCAGTGAGAGGAGAAACCTGACAGGATCCCTCGAGGCGGGCGGGAGGAGACGCGGGTCTAGCACTTACTGTGAACTTTGTCTCTCACTTATACTGATGATGCTAATTACGTCTACCTGTGTCGCTAGTGCTGCCAGGGAGAGAGAGAGAGAGAGAGAGAGAGAGAGAGAGAGAGAGAGAGAGAGAGAGAGAGAGAGAGAGATTGGCAGAAAGTTAATCATACAGATAAAGAAGTAGGGGAGAAAAGATAGATAGATAGATAGATAGACAGTAGTTTAGAGAGAGACACAGAGAGATAATACATTCTGTCAGTTTGTATGTCATAGCATCTCTCTTTCATTCTGTAATAACAAGATAAAAGTAACAATAAAGATAAGACTTATAATGTTACGACGCTTTGTATTACTAAGTTATTATTTGCAATTAAAATTTAGTGAGTGATGAAGGTAATATTCTTTTTTTTTAATTAACGTCTGTCTGTCTACGTGTCTCTCTGCCAGTCTGTTAAGTCATTATCTCTCGCTCAGTTTCTTTCGATCTTTCTTTCTCTTTATGTTTCGTGCTGTTGTTTTTATCGCACTTTCTTTTACACCTATCTCTCTCTCTCTCTCTCTCTCTCTCTCTCTCTCTCTCTCTCTGGCGTAATACAACAGTAAACACTCGCCTGTCAATGTTCGATTATCATAAACAAGACAACGAGAAAACAATGGAAAAAAAAGAGAGTATTTATTTATATTTTCTTATTGAGGTAAATTGGTGTAGTTTCTCTTCCTCACTCCATGTATTATTCCTAACCTACACCATGTGATATAGAGGAGGGCATTGTAATCGTTTCGTCTATGGGTGAGTCGTGGGTGAATCTGTCAAAGAAAATCTGAAAAAAAGGGATTTACCGATTTGACTTGTATTTGGTATTTAGGTCGAGTGACATGTAAGAGGTTTAAATGTAGATAAATGTTAAAATGTCAGGGATAAATCAAAGTTATTCCAGGTTCAGTATAATTGGGTGTAAATCATAAGAAAGGTCAAAGAAAGGTCACGTTATGTTGAAGGTTATTTTTATATCTGAGGTTTGGTGAAAACGACCCACCACATCATTTTTTCAGACTGTGTTTACCAATACTCCCTGGATGTAACACCCAAAAGGTCAAGTCCTATTAAGTTAATTCTTCCACCATAGTTTTTTCTGCCTTCACCTTGCCTTTTTACCCTCACCTTTTTCCATTAATATTTCTACCATTATCCATTCATTTGTAATCACTGTATAACACCCTATTTAAGTCTGTGTTATCCTTTAATCCTCTTGCCATCAGTTTTATCCATTATCTTGCCTGTCCTTATTTATATGGCCTAAGCTTTTATTTTTCTTATTATATATATTTCCAGTATCCGCACGTTATAAGATCATAGTGAAAGGTCAAGACGATTCTGTCCATATGGTGTAGATAGGGTCAAAGGTCACGACACATTGAGCTATTACCAGGTGGCAACGTGGACCTTCGCCTCGTGTGTACGTTATGTGTGTCATGATTTTCTCCTTACCTTTGTCATTTAACCTAGCTTACGCCATTACCCTCCCCCCTCTCACCTTATTAACCCACCCCCTCTCTCATACCCCACCCCTCACATCCCACTCACCCCATTACCCCACCCCCCTCTCTAACCCCTTCCCCCTCATGACCCGCCAGAGACCAGAATAAGACGAAAAGAAACTCACAATATATCACAGCTTTTGAAGACAGAAAAGTGAAGAAATATATAAACAAGGAAATGAATAAATAAATAGATAAGTAAATGAATAACAGACAAGCATATGAATGTACGATTTTTTACATAATATATATTAAGAAAAGAAATAAGAATTTGTCGATTTCTTATGGATTCAAAAGACTCCAGTATCTCGTTTCCAAATTGTCTCTTATCTGTTGGTATAGGACAAGACTGCCGCACCATCCTCACTACCAACACCTTCTACCTCCCTGGAGTTCCCCGCCCACGTGTTGCTGTTAGTCACCATCAACACCTCTAACACCACCTCACACAGAACGCTACAAGACCAGCCCCTTCCCAACCATTGTAAAAATCATCAATGAATCATAGACAACTTGCATGTTCACTCAATGTTCCTTCTACTTTTTCGTACTGAGAGCTTTTGTTCAACAACTCAGTATCCGACTTCACTCTTACATATACCCGTACACCATATATGTCTTTTGTGTATATTCATCTTATGGCTATAAAACACACACACACACACACACACACACACGCATTAATAATTATCTATCCTTTCCACGTTGACAGTCAGTCATATAACACAATTTAAAAAACAATCCTTCAAATAAATGACAACACCAAGCCTCCTCTAACACTCTAGTCTGGCTCTAGTTCATCGTCTATGTACCGAGGGGAGGGAGCACAGGAAAGTGGTTAAAAGGGAGGAAGAGGAAGAGGAGAAGGAGAGGAGAGGAGAGGGAAAGGATTGATGATTGCCGTTGAGAGAATGACGAGGCGTACCGGAAGAGTTGTAGAAGAGGCAAAATGGGATAGTTCTCTCTCTTTCTCTCTCTTTTTCTCGAGGTTTTGTGAGATAGTTATCTCTCTCTCTCCCTTTTGTTTACACGCCAACATATGACAGGAGGGCGATACAGGGATGAGAATACGACTTCCTACCCTCTCCTTTCATTAACACACACCCGCTATATCTTAACTCAATACAAGGGAAAGCTTTATCCTACAAAACAATTAAGCTTTGTAGCTGATTTTGTTGAAACATCTGTCAACTAGAATGCTTTAGGTGATCGCCATACATTATTTTCCTCAATGCATGCGTGACTTGTTAAAGTGTCTATCTGATGAACTGTTCTTTTGTCATAAGCTTCGTGTTTTGCATTTTCTGAGGAGTGAGTCAAGAATATAATAGCCTTAACATGACCAGACACGACCTGACATGACATTAATACCTTCGTGGTGTTTAATTCTGTGATAATGTTAGGTCTTACTAGTTTAGGTAAAGTTAAAGAGACGTGTTTAATCTGCCAGCCTACACTTCTCTCTCTTATCCAGGAGACGATGATCACGACAGAGAAACAGACAACCCAGGAGAATTGTTATGATGTTTACAATGATTAATCATGTGTGGATACATAGTGCAGGTAAACAAACAATGTACAGTCAGCAAAAGAAGGATCTGCCCCTTATGCTCTAATGGCTTTCAAAATGATCACTAAGAGGTTGTGTTTAATTGATAGTGTTGGTTGAAATGATTGTGTGAAGCATTGTGTAACCAATATGATATATCCTGTATATCACGGACAGATAAAATAGAGAAATTAACCGCAATACATAGAAGACCTTAACGAAAAACAGACACGATTATAATTATTATATACTACGTTGTGTTACCCACATAAGAAGTCGCTTCCATCATAGGAAATGAGTTGCCGTATAGCAATATCACATATTATAACTTATAATATAACTTATATTTGATTTAAAATAACATTATTGGATGATATAGAATAACTAACAACTGGACGTAGGGAATGCTGAGCTACCAACATACACCACAAATCAGAGCATTTGTCAGGTTTTCTTGGTCCAGTGTGTCATATTGAAGAACACTGAAAAGGCATAGATACTTTTTTACTAACATAATCTGGACACCATTATACTTGTAGCTGGTACAGATTTTTGTGCATCTTCGTGTCTAGTCTGGTTCTTTAATCTCCTCACCGCTTTACCTGCAAGATTCTAAGGTGGGTCGTCATTGTAATCTCTGAGTCAAGTTTCATGTCAGGGATACCTACACCTTGCTTGTTTACTGACGCACCTATGATGCATCTCTCTCTCTTGTTTTAATTGTTGTTGTTTAATGTAAGATAATCTCTTTTATAATGTATAATAGTTGTTGTTCTATGTAGGATAATTTGTGTTATGTGTAATAGTTGTTGTCTAAAGAACGATCATTTGTGTTATTCATTAAAGACAGATATTAGCCAACGATGGACAGATATTAGCTAACGATAGACAGGTATTAGCCAAGATAGACAGATATTAACCAACGATGGACACATATTAGCAAACGATAGATAGTTATTAGCCAACGATGGACAGATAACATCAAACGATAGACAGTTATTAACCAACGATAGACAGTTATTAACCAACAATAGACATATATTAGCCAACGATAAACAGGTTTTAGCCAAGATAGACAGATATTAACCAACAATAGACATATATTCGTGAACGACTGACAGACATTTGAAAGCGGAAGACTAAAAATGTACCAACAATAAACAAACATCTGCGACTGACTGCAATATCTCCCCTCCTTCCATCCATCCATCCACCTTATCTACCCTCCGTTGACCTTTGAACTCTGACCTCTCTAAAAAATCGAGGGAAGTGGGAGTTTCATATCACTCTTCTGGTTTGGTTGACAAGTGGAGAGAAGGAGGGAGGAAGGGTGTGTGGATGGAAGGAAGGAGGGAGGGAGAGTAAGTGGAAGAATGTGGAAGAAGGAATGGGAGTGGAGTAATGGAAGAATGAGAAGAAAGTGAAGGAAAGTGAACGGAAGGAGGATTGAGGGAAGTGGAGAAGGAAGAGGGGAGGAAGAAGTGGAAGAAGGAAGAGGAGATAGAACAGAGGATGGAAGGAGGAGAGAATTAAGGGAAGGAAGAAAGAAGGGGAGGAAGAACAGAGGATGGAAGGAGGGGAGAACTGAGAGAAGGAAAATAAGGAAAATGGAAAGGAGATGGACAGGAAGAGAGATGGAGGGAGGAAGGATATATTATAATACATATATAAAATAAACATCAAATAACCTGAGCTTAACCTTATATCACTAATCCCTTATACTGACCTTTAGATACCATACAGTACGTAACTCCTATAATACATTACAGTGTCATAAATGTCATGAAATACAGCAAACTACAGTAATGAATTTATTAAGGGTGAATCACTATTTAATTCAGCAAAGATCAGATACCTAATGATTGGTAACTAATCACAGTTCAGAGAGGTAATGATTGGTAGTTAATCATGTTAGAGATTAAATTGTCCACCGCATCATCATTACCTGAGGGATTAGGTGTGTGTGTGTGTGTGTGTGTGTGTGTGTGTGTGTGTGTGTGTGTGTGTGTGTGTGTGTGTGGTCTGAATAACTCGGTGTGTCTGTCTGTCTTCCACGTATTTTGAATAAATTTAACCCTATCACTATCATTAACTGAATAATTAAGTCTGTAGGTCTATCATGTCTGTCACTTTTTTCTCTCTGACACACAAACATACGAATACACAAATCATTTCTCTTTCTCACAATAATTAACACACACACAAATGAGTGCAAAACAAAGTACATGATCATCTCTCTCTCTCTCTCTCTCTCTCTCTCTCTCTCTCTCTCTCTCTCTCTCACGGCTAGGTAGGAACTAATGAGAAACTGTCACTTACAAGGGGGCAATGAACTATCGCTTCAGTGAACACAGAAAAAATTATATAACGTGGGTTTATTTTTTTGAGAAGAGAATTTACCAGGAACACGTTTAAGAAAAATATGATCCTCAGTTATATAGTGATTAGCAGACATAAAAATATTGATTCTATGGAATAATAATAATAATAATAATAATAATAATAATAATAATAATAATAATAATAATAATAATAATAATAATAATAATAATAATAATAATAATAATAGTAAAAATCCTAGTAACTCATATATATTTTTCTGAAACAAACAATATATATATTTTACTATGAATACTGATATTTGAACATAAAAAATTAAACTTAATATATTCCAAATTAATGTATTCGACATCCGTTTTTTTTTTAATTTTTCACCTTTACTGTTTGATGTTAATAAAGGTTTGTGGTTAATGATAAGTCAGAACTATGTGTGCATTATATGTTGTGTTAATAGTGTTGTGAATAATGTAGAGTATTAATGATAACTTCGATACACTCTCTCTCTCTCTCTCTCTCTTTCTCTCTCTCTCTCTCTCTCTCTCTCTCTCTCTCTCTCTCTTTATATATATATTCACTTTCCTTTCTCTCTCTTTTTTTCGTTCTGTCTGTTTGTATATATGTGTCTTACCCAATAATTTCTGTCTATTAACCGTTTAATTATTTATTTTATCTCTAGATTAAGCTGTCTGTCTTTCTCGGTCTCTGTCTATTTTCCATCCCTCTCTCTCTCTCTCCAACTCTCTCTATCTCTTCCTCCATCTCAGTTTGTCTATTATTCTTATCCCCCTTTCTTTCTCTCTTCCTTTACGCTTGTTACGTTTGTTTGTTTGTGTATTTGAGTTTCTGTTCGTTTGCGTGTCTGTCTGTCTGCCTGTCTAAATGTGTCTATGTGTAAGTTTTCTAATCTTTCAACCTGTCCTTAAATCTATCTATCTATCTATCTATCTATCTACCAGTCGTTGAATCGTTCTGTGTGTGTGTGTGTGTGTGTGTGTGTGTGTAGTCGACATTACAGCATCATTTGGTATATATACTCAGCCTCTCTCACAGGTCTTGGAGGAGGGAGGAAGGGAGGGAGGGGGAGAGGGAGGGGAGGGGAGGGAGAGGGAGGAGGGGAAGAGGGGGTCTTCTTAGCGCTTAGCACGTTTTTCCCTTAATTGGCGGGTGAGAGAAGTGGTAGAGATGAGGAGTATGGAGAGGGCGGTGGGTGGGTGGGGTTGGGTGGCGGGGGTGGGGTGGGGTGGCGTGGGGGGGTGGGGTAAGCAGGAAAGACGAGGGAATGGAGAGAGGAAGAAGGTGAATGGATGATGGAAGGAAAACGCGGAGAGGGAAAGGGAGGAAGGGGAGGTGAGAGGTAGAGGAAGAGAAAGAAGTGGGAAATAGAGGGAGAGGAAGGGGAAGAGAGATAAAGTGGGGTAGGTGAAGGGCTTGGATAAGGAGGGGGAGAGAGAGGAAGCAGGGAAGTAGAGAGGGAAGAGAAGAGAGACAGAGTGGAGTAGGTGAAGGGAAGAGGAAAGGGAGAGAGAGAGAAAGCAGAGAAGGAGAGAGGGAGGGAGAGGAGATGAGAAGCAGCGTTGTGGAAATCACCAATTTTATTCATTTTTATTTTATTCACAACCACACTATCACCACCACCACTACCACCATCACAGCCATCACCACCGCCACAGCCACCACTACCACCATCACAGCCATCACCACCGCCACAGCCACCACTACCACCATAACAACCACTATTACCACTATCACCACCCTACCACCAACAAATCACCAAGCTGTCCTCTAATGAAAAAGACCAATTATCGCTCTGGCTTTGGTAGTACGGCCCCCACGCCCCCATAAGCTGGCTGGAGCCGAATTAACCCCTGATAATTACTGGTGCAGCCGGCTGAGTCAGCTTTGTTCAGGTTCAAGTCGTACAATAAGAGGTTCACTGGTTCATGCCATATATTTATGGGTCTACTGATTCATACCATTCATTGTAAGGTTCACTGGTTCATACTACACACTGAGGGTTCACAGGTTCATACCACACATAAAGGGTTTCACTAATCCATCTTCACACTGAGGGGTTCACTGATTCATACCATCCATTGTAAGGTTCACTGGTTCATACTACACATTGAAGGATTCACTGATTCGTAACACACATACAGAGGTTCACTGATCCACAAAAAAAAAATCTATTGACAAGAGACTGCAAACTCAACACGATATACCAAAACCATCAATTTCTTTTAAAACCACATACCAGTGTTCCATGAAAGGGTTTAACATTAAGGAAACACAAAAGCTGGATAGTTCTTAATAGTCGTGAAAGTAAAGAAAAAAAAAGACCTATTCACCGCCCTTAAATCTGGCGTTGGTGGCTCTGAGTGATGATCGAAAGTTAAATGGGGTTTGTAGGGATCTCCCTGAAGAACGCGACTTGATGTTAGGGAAGTCATCTGTATTTATTTTGGTGGGTTGGTGACCTATACACACCCACCATCTCGGAGTCTAGTTGAGGGATTTTCTTGGGATTTTTGCCAGTGGGGATTGAGGGATTTATCCAAACATTATTATACTAACTACTACTACTATTACTACTACTATGGCTACCACTAACACTACAACAACTAATAATACCACAATTATCATCATCATCAGAGCTACTACCATCACAACAACCCTACTACCAACACTTGACCAACCTCAACTACTACCACCATTACTACAATTATATTTAACTCCACAACCACAAGATGTTGACACTATCAGGTGACTCGTCTTTAATCAAGTGAGAAAAAAAAATGTGGTAGCTGAGGCATCTACGAACAAATACAGTACAGTGTTTTTTCTCTTAAGGGAATACATTATTTGTTATGTTACAGTTTCAAAGATTCGTTTCTAGGTAAGGTATAGTCTCAGTACAATTTCGAAACCATTTGCAGGAGCCATCAGTGTGTCGTAGTTGAAAAGTGTATTTACTTCGTGTGTGTGTAATAATAATAATAATAATAATAATAATAATAATAATAATAATAATAATAATAATAATAATAATAATAATAACAATAATAATAATAATAATTAACGGTTTATTGAAAAAGTTCTGCAGCCCGAAGGCTGAAAATATACACTGGACATAAATGACTTATTACATACATTGGTGGTTTAACAAAAGCCTTCATTAGAGAAAGGTAAAGGAACATACAGTGAACATGCAGATTAATGTAGGTGTTGAACAGCAAACACGTAGTATAGTGACTCCCTCCCAGATGGTGTTAGGAGGGACCTCACGTGGTGCAGTAGTTCCCTCACAGGTGGTGTTATGAGGGACCTGACGTGGTGTAATAATTCCCTCACAGATGGTGTTATGAAGGACCTGACGTGGTGTACTAATTCCCTCACAGATGGTGTTATGAGGGACCTCACGTGGTGTAGTAATTCCCTCACAGATGGTGTCATGAGGGGCCTCACGTGTGTGTGTGTGTGTGTGTGTGTGTGTGTGTGTGTGTGTGTGTGTGTGTGTGTGTGGTGCCAACTTATGCATGCACAAGAGTTCACCTGTGTGGTGGAGATACACCATGTGAGGCATGAGTCACTTCACCGAGGACACTGTGCAATATGGTAAAACATGGAAAAAAGGTTAACCGCTTCACCTCTTGCGGTTTTCCAGAAATTCCATTGTGGCGAGTTGACCATTTTT
Source organism: Homarus americanus (assembly GCF_018991925.1). Taxonomy (NCBI): domain Eukaryota; kingdom Metazoa; phylum Arthropoda; class Malacostraca; order Decapoda; family Nephropidae; genus Homarus; species Homarus americanus. The sequence goes on from NW_024737068.1 coordinate 6,367,892, forward strand.
CCATTTTTCTCCACACTGTACAGAGTCCTTGGTAAAGTAACTTATGCCCCACCCTGTATATGTCTTCAAACACACCTGAACATTTTTGGTCTTAGTTTCAGGTAATAAATCAGGTGTTATCACGTCTCCAGGTAGGTGAAGAATTTACCTAACGAACATTTAAACATTAAGAATGTGTATTAAAGTTTTATCCACAACCGTGTGTGTGTGTGTGTGTGTGTGTGTGTGTGTGTGTGTGTGTGTGTGTGTGTTTGTTCAAAGTGTTTTTATTTGCCTCCATAATAAGGCCAACTTTGAACTCCTACAGGAAGCTGTTAAAAAAATCCCATAAATTCATTAAAAGAAATTATAACCGGAAACACAAATATATTTTATTCAGACAGTTCTGGTGAATCGGTTTATTTTAGAGTACTGTTCATGCAAATTATCTGCATTACCATATTGGAAATATATATATTTTGTTAAGGCTTTATGGAGGAATTATAATTTCATTAATATAATTTATTCGTTTCAATTTTGAAAAAAATAAATGATCTGGTTTTACATATATATATATATATATATATATATATATATATATATATATATATATATATATATATATATATATATACACATTATTACACATACATAAATACATACATACATATGTACATAGATACATACATACATACACACATACATACATACATAGGTACACACATGATGTAGACGAAGCGAGATAGATAGATCAACAGATAGACAAAGAGACAAAGAGACAGACACATACATAACTACGTAGAAGAAGGAGAGACAGAGGTAAGCAAGGGTGGTCTCTGTACCTCCGTCTTGGGCCATTAATTCCCCCTTGAGTATAATGAAGCTCTTATTCCTTACTACTTTATTAAGGCTAACAAGATAGAGTGAGTCACCTTCTCCCTCATACTGTTACCTAGAGAGAGAGAGAGAGAGAGAGAGAGAGAGAGAGAGAGAGAAAGGGATATTGGGATAGAGCGAGAAAAGAGGGAGATAGAGGAGAGAGAGATTGAGAGAGCCAGAAAGACAGAGGAGGCGATAGTGAGAGAGATAGAGAAAGGGACATTTGGATAACGAGAAAGAAGAGAGAGATAAAGGAGAGAGAGATTTAAAAAGAATGAACCAGACAGACAGAGGAGGGGAAATAGTGAGAGGAATAAAGAAAGGGGCACTGAGAGAGAGAGAAAGACAGGATAGCGGAACAAAGAGAGAGAAAAAGAGATACTTCCCTAGTTTGGATTGTGTTGTCTGGAATTACAATCTTGTTTCCGTGTCTGTGTCTGAATTTTTGTCTGTCATTTTTTTCTGTTTCTGTTCTACCTATTTCTCTCTGTCTTTCTCGGTGTGATTGTCAGTCTGTCTTTTTATTTTTAGTGGTTTCTATTTTGGCATTTCTTACTTCTCTCTCTCTCTCTCTCTCTCTCTCTCTCTCTCTCTCTCTCTCTCTCTCTCTCTCAGGACATAATATCAACATCCTCCGATAAATCTTTCCCCAGAAGACAAAAGCCTCAGTGACCTTGATTACCTTTGTCTCGTCTCAGATGAAAGTTTCCCTCGGAGGATATGAAAGTTTACCCCTGAACAGTGAGTGAAAGTTTCCTTAAGATAAAGTGAAAGTAATATCCCTTATGATCAAGTGAAATGTTATCCCTTAAAATAAAAGGAAAGTTTGTCTCTAAGTTTCCTTCAAAGTAGAGAAAATTTATCTCAATATCATATGAAAGTTTCCTGGTGAACAAGTAATAAATTTATCTCTTTAGCTCAAATGATTGTGGGTTTTTTTTTCAAAGTTCACAGGGAAATGTTTTGGGGAAGTAAAGAGAGAGGACACAAAAATCGTCCCAGGGTAGAACAGGCAGTTATGGTCACAGAACTGTCCTGACACCATGTTGGCAGCGCCCTCTGTGTTGTAGTTACCGGTAGAAAGTTAGAAAGCTTTCTGCTGAATTCTGTTTGGGGAAAATGTGACGAACAGCTCAAGAAACCTGGCGAACTTTCGTCTGGCGTAGCTTCCTAAAGCATCTTAAATTTATCTTGTGCGGAGGGAAGGTGAGCGCACGTCCGTCTGGCGTAATGGTGCCACAAGTCCTCGTTAGAGGAGGTCAGTGAACCGGGGGTGTGTTGACCACTCTAGGCTGAGCTAACGACCGTGTTGGCTTTCTGTCGCTGTAAAATATATATATATATATATATATATATATATATATATATATATATATATATATATATATATATATATATATATATATATATATATATATATACATATATATATATATATGAGTGTGTGTGTGTGTGTGTGTGTGTGTGTGTGTTGAAATGTGTGTTTATATACCAATGCGTAAGTGTGTATAACAAATAACTTTCTAATTTCATATTTTTACAGTCATCTGAGTTTTATTATCAAATTTCTAAATAAGTGAAGGAAAAATACAGTAGCAGCCAGGTGTGGTGCAGAGACCTGATACCCGCAGCCACTTTTCTCAACGTCGTTTCCATTTACGAAGAAAATGAATCACAACTGGTATAAGTTTTTTTCCTGGCCAATTTTTTCCCGAAAACCGAACATTTCTTTTTCCAGGAATTTTCAAACGGTGTCATTTTTGTTGCCGTCGTTTTTCTACAATATATTTTTGTTAAGATCGTCATCACATTATAATTTGCTTATTAATATCTCTCAAGTAGCAGTAATAGTTTAAGTAGTAGTAGCAGCAGTAGTAGTAGTAGTAGTAGTAGTAGTAGTAGTAGTAGTAGTAGTAGTAGTAGTAGTAGTAGTGGGAGCGAGAATTTCACAGTGTGTCGATGAACGTTTGATGTCACCTTGAGCATCATCGCCGACGGCTCTTCTCATTCCTTACGACATTAAACGCAAATATTGATCGTGTTCACCGGCGATCTACAAGTAAGCCAGTGAGTGTTTGAATGGTGGGTGGCTGGAGTTGCCAAGTGTCAGTGCCAGTGTGTCGATAGGCCTACCCTAGCAAGGGTGGCATCGCGACTCTCGCCCCTATGGGGCCAAGTGCCTCAAGTAACGGCCACTCCATGTAATGTCGGCCGACCCAGTGAGTATATATAACTAATGTTACATCAGCGAGACCATAGAAATGGTGGCTATCTCTACCAAAGTGACATAATCAAGTGTTAGGTGTGACAATTCTTGCTCCCAGTGGATTATTCTCATGTGTGGATTATCGTCCACATGGGGGGTGCCCGACACAACCACACGCGCGCGTATGCCCTTACTGTACGGACACCACAGGCCAGGCCGTCACTTCTGTGCCTCATACGCATAAGATCTAGTTTCTTCGTCCGTATGGGCCCAATAGCAGAGGTCGGAGGCGGAAATATCTGTCGCCCAAGGTGCTGGTCACTATGCCTGGCAACAGTCTTTGCTGCGTCTGTGCTAGCCCGAACCAAAACTGCACAAACTGTCGTTGTGCGAGAAACAATCGATCATGTGTGGATTGCAGGAAGCTAGACCAGTGTCGGAACCCACGTGGCAGGGAGCCGACACAGGCGGCCACAGTGGATATCGCCGGGACCCAACCACCCGATGATATCCGAAATGATAGCAGTGAGTCTACTCAACTCGAAAATGTAGTACTAATAAATGCTGCTCCCTCAGTAGCAGGTGTCCAGGAGGAGAATGAGAGACAGCCGCCTCAGTGGAAAGGCATGTCGATGGAAAATGCAGGCGTATGGGTCAAAGAAACCTACTCAGAAATTGTTAAGTGGTCGCCCGTTAACTTATTTGAACCACCCAAGTGTGCGGCCACCAAAGAAATGATTCGGGAGATGACTTTCTTCATGACTGATTACACTCAGGACCGCTTCCTCGCCCCCCTAGCTCTTCAAATACTGGCAATAATACCACATCTATTTTGTCAGAGGACACACACAAAGGCTAAGCACAAAGAAAATGTGGCAGCAATGAAGAGAAGATCGACAATGTGGCGGACTGGGGCCCTAGATGATCTCCTATGTGAAGCAAGAACACTGCAGGAGAGACTAAAATCTACGGGTGACGGAAAGCAAAACACCGATGACGTGGCAAGAAAATTTGGAAACAAAATGCGTGTGGGAAAAGTGTCTCTCGCGGTAAGATCTCTCACTCAGGAATCTTCCGGTGGGGTGATGCCAATAAACAGAGCGACATTAGATCTATTGAAAGAGAAACATCCCCCTGCAAGTGAAGTTGAAGGCATCAGGCTCCATGGTGACTATATCCCACCAAATGCTGTCCTGTTCGAGAAAATAACAGGAAAGATGGTGTGGAAAAAGGCACTGAAGACTCGTGGAGGAGCCGGCCCTTCAGGTCTGGATGCAAACGGTTGGAGAGTAATCCTCAGCACAAACAAGTTTGGCCCTGTAGCAAGCGATCTCTGCACTGCCATTGCCGCCCTTGCAAGAAAGCTTGCATCCTCTTGCTGCCATCACCTCCAGGCCCTGACGGCCTGCTGCCTTATTCCTCTGGAAAAGAAACCAGGATGTAGACCTATAGGGGTGGGGGAAGTGCTGAGGCGGATTATCGGAAAGTGCATAATGGAGGTGGTAAAGGACGATGTCAGGGCAGCAGCAGGGAACCTACAAGTGTGTGCTGGCCACCAGGCTGGTGGGGAGGCGGCCATTCACGCTATGAGATTGATATTCGAGCAGCGTGATTGTGAGGCCGTTCTCCTGGTGGATGCTTCAAACGCATTCAACATACTTAACCGCAAGGCTGCACTGCACAACATCAAGATCAAGTGTCCTAGCTTTGCGATGTATGTTGAAAATTCGTATAGGAATCCATCAGACCTCTACATAGTAAACAATAAGGCTCTACGAGGTGATACCATCCTACAGTCGACTGAGGGAACAACACAGGGGGACCCCGTTGCAATGGCAATGTATGCAATAGGCCTATCAGTGCTCCAACAAGAAATAAAGTTTGAAACAACTGGGGTCAAACAAGTGGCATATGCTGATGACCTCACAGGAGCAGGAAAAGTGGAGGACATCAAAAAGTGGTGGGACCTGGTAACATCGCGAGGTCCACAAATAGGGTACCACCCAAACGCCAGCAAATCCTTCCTCATCGTGAAGCCAGATCATTATGATCGGGCTTTGGAGGTTTTCGGCGAAAGTGAGGTCAAAATAATAAGGACGGCCAAAGACATCTAGGCGCAGTAATTGGCACTACGGACTTCAAGACCCAGTACGTATCGGGAAAGGTGAATGAGTGGGTTAGCGAAATCCAAGCTCTATCGGAGATCGCTAACACAGAGCCACATGCGGCCTTTGCAGCATTCACCCATGGAGTCAAGCATCGTTGGAACTACCTGATGCGTACCATCCCTGAGATCGGACCCCTCCTCCACCCTTTGGAAGAAGCAATCAGGGTCAAGTTCATTCCCAAACTAGTGAAACACCCTGACTTAACCCGAGCAGAAAGAACACTTCTTGCACTTCCACCAAGACTGGGAGGGATGGGACTAACTAATCCAGAGGAGATTGCTGACTCTGAACATCAAAATTCACTTAAGCTCACGGCAGCCCTCACTGACCACATAATAGCCCAGAATGCAACAGGGGAAGTGGACACCAGCGAAGTTAATAAGATCCGTAGGTCCATTACAACAGATCGGCAGCACTGCCAAAATGACATGTTGCAGCAACTATTGCTGCATGTTCCAGAAAATTTGACAAAAAAAGTAGCTATAGCGCAGGAGGTGGGCGCCTCGAACTGGTTAACTACGTTACCGATAAGGGCAAATGGTTTCAGCCTTAACAAACAAGAATTTACAGATGCCATTGCTCTAAGGTACGGTTGGCCAGTAGATGGTTTGCCCTCCCAATGTGTGTGGCTCTCCCTATGATGGCGATCACGCCATGGTCTGCAAGAAGGGGGCTTCATATGCATGAGGCATGACGAGGTAAGGGATCTCACAGCAAATATGTTGAAGGAAATCTGCCGGGACGTCATGGTAGAACCGACCCTCCTTCCACTGGATGGCGAGATCTTCCAACACAGGACTTCAAACACATCTAACGAAGCCCGTGTGGACGTCAGTGCTCGAGGATTCTGGACGCGGGGACAGCGAGCCTTCTTCGACATCAGGATTTTTGATCCCATGGCCGTTTGTCACCGTAACCTAGCTCTCGATGCTGCACATAGGAGGAACGAGAACGACAAGAGAAGGGCATATGGGGAGAGAATTCAAAATGTCGATCAAGGCAGCTTCACTCCGCTAGTGTTCACAACCTCTGGTGGGATGGGCCCAAGCGCAAGATGTTTCTACGCCAGACTCGCGGAGCTGATCTCCGAACAGAAGCAGCAGCCCAGAAGTTATGTCACAGCCTGGATGAGATGTCGACTGTCCTTCTCTCTCCTTCGGTCGGCTTTGCTCTGCCTCAGGGGAACGAGAGCTTCTGCCCCTACTCCGACAACTGCTGCAGATATTGACTATGAGGCTACAGTCACTGAATGCCGCATAGATCTGCGGCTCAACTAATTTAACACAGATAGGATAGCTTCTTATGTATTAGGATATTTAATATTAAGGTAAATAAATGGCGGCGAAGGTGTGGCTATTGGGGGAGGCTGGAGGCCACGATTAAAAAAAAAAGTAGTAGTAGTAGTAGTAGTAGTAGTAGTAATACCAGTAGCGGCAATAGAAGCAGTAGTAATAGTAGTAATAGTAGTAGTAGTTGTAGTAATAGCAGGTCTGCATTGCTTTGCCTCAGGGGAACAAAATCACCAGCCCCTCAGCCAACAACAGTCGCAGACAGGGAATGTGAGGCAATAGTCACTGAATGCGGCATAGATCTGCGGCTTAACGAACTCGGCGACGGTAGCTACTTTTGTATCACGATAGTTAGGTAATAAAGAGTGTGGGGAAGGTATGGCTATAAGGGGAGGTTGGAGGCCACGTTAAAAAAGTAGTAGTAGTGGTAGTAGTATTGAAAGCAGGTAGTAAAAGTAATAATAGTAGCAATATTCGTAGTAACAGTAGTAGTTGTAATTAAAGTAATAGTGGTAGTAGTAGTATTTCGATATACTACTACTACTACTACTACTACTTTGTCACATCGAGGTACAGGTTGCAGTTATTCCATTTCACGGGACCAACTGGTGAGTAACGGGGTTCAGTTCCCGGTAGGCGGGCAGCCGGGGGGTCGTGGTGGGAACCTGAGCACACAACTGGATTCTACCTTTTGTGTTTCGTTATTTTACCCGGGAGGAAAAAACTAAACAAAAACAAATAAAAGACAGAGTAGTCACAAAATCTTTTAGTTGGGAGGTGAACTAGGGAGGAGAAAGAGGTGACCAAAATGTTGATAACGATGAGAGATGGAGAGATAACGAGACTGACATAATGAGAGAGAGAGAGAGAGAGAGAGAGTAACAGGTACAGACAAACAGACAAAACGGGGAAAATAAAGAGATAAAAAGTGAAAGAAAAGGGAAAAAGAAGAGATATAAAATCACACACAATTAAAATAAAATATAATAATAGAAAGCAAAATAGAGAAAAACAACTGACTTTAAAACACAAAAGATGAAAAAAAAGGGAACTAGTGAAATAAAAGGTATAAAAAGAAAGATTAAGACAGAAAGAGAGAGAGAGAAAAAGAGAGAGAATTTGCTCCAAATTAAAGAAAGAGAATTTTAAATCCGGCCACATTGTTCTTGTCTTTATTGAGTCAACAGTATGATTTAGCTCTCTGTTCCTCTCCCTTCCTTCCTCCACGAGACGTCTTTATCCTCTCACAGAAACAGAGAAAGTATGAAAGTTAAAGAAAGTATGATAGTTAAAGAAAGTATGAAAGTTAAAGAAAGTATGAAAGTTAAAGAAAGTATGAAAGTTAAAGAAAGTGTGAGAATTAAAGAAAGTGTGAAAATTAAACAGTGTGAAAATTAAACAAAGTGTGAAAATTAAAGAAAGTGTGAAAATTAAAGAAAATGTGAAAGTTAAAAAAGTGAAAATTAAAGAAAGTGTAAAATTTGTGAGCTATATCATCTACTATCTTTACTCCCCCTAAAACATAGAGACTCATAATTGTGAGCTAACTCTCATCTACTGTTACTGTTATTAACTACAGGTTGATAATCCCTTATCCGAAATCCTTGGGGCCAGAGGCATTTCGGATTTCGGAATTTTTCGGTTTTCAGAATGGTTAGTTTTTTTTTTTATGTGTATTAGCCCACCCGGGCATAGAACACTGACCCACATCAGGGCCTGGGGGGCAAAAATATATAAAAAATTATAATAATAATAATAATAAAAATAATTCATAGGTCTAGGTCGTTTCTCACTTTTGATCTTTTTTTCATTCTTGTATTTCTTTATTATTATTATTATTTTATTATTACAGTACAGTATTTTTATTACTTTTATTATTATATATTACTATTATTAATGTTATCATATTATTTTATTTTGGTGTATTTTTATTAAAATTTGTATTTACTATGAATAAGTATTATTATTATAATTATTATTACTATTACATTTTCGCCCCCCAGGCCCTGATGTGGGTCAGTGATCTATGCCCGGGTGGGCTAATCCCTGTTAAAAAAAAAAAAAATGCCCCACAAAGAAAAATTCGGTTTTCAGAGCTTTTCGGTTTTCGGAATTTCGGATAAAGGATTGTCAACCTGTACAAGAGTAAAGATAGAGCGAAAAATTTGACCTACCTTTATTTTTCTTCCTCCTCCTCTCTTTACTGTCTCATAAAAGCTAAATAAATTGTGTCAATTCAATTCAATTTAATAGCTGAACGTTGCGAGTTATATATCTGTCCATACTCTATTGACCCAATAGAGTAAAGATAGAGTCAACAGTGTGAGCTAATTATTTTTCTTACTCTATTGCTGAACTAAAGTCAATATTATGAGCTAGTTCTATTTTCTCACGATATTGACCCACTAGTAAAGATAGAGTCAGCAATGTGAGCTAGTTCTCTTCTCTTTATTGCCCCACTAGAGTAAAGATAGAGTCAACAGTATGAGCTAGTTCTATTCTCTTTATTCCCTCACTAGAGTAAAGATAGAGTCAATTATGTGAGTTAGTTATATTTTATCACTACATTGAGCCATTAAAGATAGTCAACAATGTGAGCTAGTTCTCTTCTCTTACTTTCTTTATTACCCCCATAAAAGCAAGAGTCAACATTTGAACACTCTCAAGGCCATCAGAGTGAAAGCCTTAGTGAACTTTGGTGGCATTGGAAATATTGCATTTACAGTGAATTATTTGAGAGATAGACAGACAGACAGACAGACAGACAGGCCGACAGATAATTAGAGTTAAATATAAAGAGAGAGAGAGAGAGAGAGAGAGAGAGAGGAAAATCTTGAGATACACTGAAAATGGAGATAGAGAGAGAAATAAAGAGTTAGGAAGAGAAGCCATTATTTCGGTAAAAAGAAAAAAAAGAGAAATACTCGAAAAACGGATATAAAGAGAAAGAAAGAAAGGCAAAGAAAATAGAGCGAAAGAAAGTAGGTCAGGGTGTGGCAGCTGAGTGGATATAGAACTCGCCTCCTGTCCTAAGAATCCCTGGTTCGTTGTTTCGCTCCCGGGACACTCCAAGTCCACCTAACTGTGAATAAGTACTGAGCTTTATTGTTGGGGTAGTCAAGGCGGTCGAGTGCAGTACCGGCCACCCTTGTGTACCGAGGGCTTAATACTGTACCTAATGGGCCGTTACGCCTATGGAATACACTTTCAATTTCGACTAAAGGGTTGCTGAATAGGGGAGGCTGGAAGAGGAAACAACGGGAAAAGAAGTCGGCGAATATTTACTAATGAGGGGTGAGGTTAGTGGGGTGAGGCAGGTATAGAAAGCAAGGGTGAGGGGGACAGGTGAGGTTAGTGGGGTGAGGCAGGTATAGAAGGCTAGGGTGAGGGAGACAGGAGGTTAGTGGGTGAGGCAGGTATAGAAGTAGGGTGAGGGAGACAGGTGAGGCTAGTGGGGTGAGGCAGGTATAGAAGGCTAGGGTGAGGGGGAGCAGGTGAGGTTAGTAGGTGAGGCAGGTAGAAGGGCTAGGGGTGAGGAGACAGGAGGTTAGTGGGGTGAGGCAGGTATAGAAGGCTAGGGGTGAGGGGGACAGGTGAGGTTGGGTAGGTGAGGCAGGTATAGAAGGCTAGGGGTGGAGACAGGTGAGGCTAGTGGGGTGGAGCAGGTATAGAAGACTAGGTGAGGGGACAGGTGGAGTTAGTAGGGTGAGGCAGGTATAGAAGGCTAGGTGAGGGGGACAGAGGTTAGTAGGGTGAGGCAGGTATAGAAGGCTAGGGTGAGGGAGACAGGTGAGGTTAGTGGGTGAGGCAGGTATAGAAGGCTAGGGTGAGGGGACAGGTGAGGTTAGTAGGGTGAGAGGCAGGTATAGAAGGCTAGGTGAGGAGAGACAGGTGAGGTTAGTGGGTGAGGCAGGTATAGAAGGCTAGGGGTGAGGGGACAGGAGGCTAGTAGGGTGAGGCAGGTATAGAAGACTAGGGTGGGGAGACAGGTGAGGCCAGGTGGAGGTGAGAGGTAAGACTAGGGTGAGGGAGACAGGTGAGGTTGGTGGGTGAGGCAGAAGGCTAGGTGAGGGAGACAGAGGTTAGTGTGGGTGAGGCAGGCATGAAGACTAGGTGAGGGGACAGGTGGAGGTTAGGTGGGGTGAGGCATAGAAGGCTAGTGTGAGGGAGACAGGTGAGGTTAGGTGGGTGAGGAGGGGAGAAGGCTAGGGTGAGGGGACAGGTGAGGTTAGTGGGGTGAGGCAGGAAAAGGAAGACTAGTGAGGGACAGGTGAGGCTAGTAGGGTGAGGCAGGTATAGAAGGCTAGGGTGAGGGACAGGTGAGGCTAGTGGGGTGAGGCAGGTATAGAAAGCAAGGGGTGAGGAGACAGGTGAGGTTAGGGGTGGGTGAGGCATATAAAAAAGACCAGGGGTGAGGGGACAGGTGAGGTTAGTGGGGTGAGGTAAGGGGTATAGAAGACTAGGTGGACAGGTGGAGAGGCTGGTGGGTGAGGCAGGTATAGAAGACTAGGTGAGGGAGACAGGTGAGGTTAGGTGAGGCAGGTATAGTAGACTAGGTGAGGGGAGACAGGTGAGGTTAGTGGGTGAGGCAGGTATAGAAGACTAGGGTGAGGGAGACAGGTGAGGCTAGTAGGTGAGGCAGGCATAGGGGAAGACCAGGGGTGAGGGAGACAGTGGAGGCTAGTAGGTGAGGCAGGTATAGGAAGACTAGGGGTGAGGGGGATAGGAGGCTAGGTGGGGGTGAGGAGGAGAAGACTAGGCGAGGGAGACAGGTGAGGCTAGTGGGTGAGGCAGGTATAGAAGACTAGGGTGAGGGAGACAGGCGGAGGGCAGGGTGAGGCAGGTATAGAAGGCTAGGGTGAGGAGACAGGTGAGGTTAGTGGGTGAGGGGTAGAGAAGACTCAGTGAGGGACAGGTGAGGTTAGGTGGGGGTGAGGCAGGTATAGAAGGCTAGTGAGTATACAGGTGAGGTTAGTGGGGTGAGGTGCAGGTATAGAAGACTAGGGTGAGGAGACAGGTGAGGTTAGTGGGTGAGGCAGGTATAGAATACTTAGTAGTAGGGGATAGGTGGGAGGTTAGTGGGGTGAGGTGGTAGAAGGCTAGGGGAGGGAGACAGGTGGAGGTTAGTGGGGTGAGGCAGGTATAGAAGACTAGGTGAGGGAGACAGGAGGCATAGGTGGGTGAGGCAGGTATAGAAGACTAGGGGTGAGGGGAGGAAGAGGTTAGTAAGGAGGCATAAGTAAAAGACTAGGGTGAGGGGACAGGTGAGGCTAGTGGGTGAGGCAGGTATAGAAGGCTAGTGAGGGGGATAGGTGAGGTTAGTGGGTGAGCAGGTATAGAAGACTAGGTGGGGAGACAGGTGAGGTTGGTGGGTGAGGCAGGCATAGAAGACTAGGGTGAGGGAGACAGGTGAGGCTAGGTGAGGCAGGCATAGACTAGGGGTGAGGGAGACAGGTGAGGCTGGTGGGTGAGGCAGGTATAGAAGACTAGGGTGAGGGAGACAGGTGAGGTTAGTGGGGTGAGGCAGGTATAGAAGACTAGGGGAGGGAGACAGGTGAGGTTAGGGTGAGGCAGGTATAGAAGACTAGGGTGAGGGAAAGGTAAGGTTAGTGTGGGTGAGGCAGGAAGGGAAGACCAGGTGAGGGGTCAGTGAGGTTAGTGTGGAGGCAGGTATAGAAGACTAGGGGTGAGGGGAGACAGGTGAGGTTAGTGGGGTGAGGCAGGTATAGGAAGACTAGGGTGAGGGGAGACAGGTGAGGTTAGGTGGGTGAGGCAGGCAGAAGACTAGGGTGAGGGACAGGTGAGGCTGGTAAGTGAGGCAGGCATAGAAGACTAGGGGTGAGGGAGACAGGAGGCTGGTGGGTGAGGCAGGCATAGACGACTAGGGGTGAGGGAGACAGGTGAGGTTAGTGGGTGAGGCAGGTATAGAAGACTAGGGTGAGGGGGGACAGGAGGTTGGTGGGTGAGGCAGGTATAGAAGACTAGGGTGAGGGAGACAGGGAGGTTGGTAAGTGAGGCAGGCAGAAGACTGAGGGAGGGAGACAGGTGAGGTTAGTAGGGTGAGGCAGGTATAGGAAGGCTAGTGAGGGGATAGGTGAGGTTAGTGGGTGAGGCAGGTATAGAAGACTAGGGGTGAGGGGGACAGGTGAGGCTAGGTGAGGCAGCATAGAAGACTAGGGTGAGGGAGACAGGTGAGGTTGTGGGTGAGGCAGGTATAGAAGACTAGGTGAGGAGACAGGTGAGGCTATGGGGTGGAGGCAAGGTATAGGAAGACTAGTGAGGGAGGGACAGGTGAGGTTAGTGGGTGAGGCAGGAGCAAGACAGGAGGGGGATAGGTGAGGTTAGTGGGGTGAGGCAGGTATAGAAGACTAGGTGAGGGGACAGTGAGGTTAGGTGGTGAGTAAGTAGGTATAGAAGACTAGGGTGAGGGGAGACAGGTGAGGTTAGTGGGTGAGGCAGGTATAGAAGACTAGGTGAGGGGGACAGGCAGTTAGGTGGGTGATGCAGGTATAGAAGACTATTAGGTGAGGGGACAGGTAAGGTTAGTGGGTGAGGCAGGTATATAAGACTAGGTGAGGGGACAGGTAAGTAGGTGGGGTGAGGCAGGTATAGAAGACTAGGGTGAGGGGACAGGTAAGGTTAGTGGGGTGAGGCAGGTATAGAAGACTAGGGTGAGGGAGACAGGTGGGAGGTTAGTAAGTGAGGCAGGTATAGAAGACTAGGTGAGGGAGACAGGTGAGGTTAGTGGGGTGAGGCAGGCATAGAAGACTAGGTGAGGGAGACAGGTGGAGGTTAGTGGGCAGGCAGGTATAGAAGACTAGGGGTGAGGGAGACAGGTGAGGCTAGTAGGGGTGAGGCAAGGCATAGAAGACTAGGTGAGAGACAGGTGAGGCTAGTGGGGTGAGGCAGGCATAGAAGACTAGGGTGAGGAGACAGGTGAGGTTAGTGGGGCAGGTATAGAAGACTAGGTGAGGGAGAGACAGGGTGAGGTTAGGTGGGGTGAGGCAGGTATAGAAGACTAGGGTGAGGGATAGTGGAGGCGAGTGGGTGAGGCAGGTATAGAAGACTAGGGTGAGGGAGACAGGTGAGGTTAGTGGTGAGGCAGGTATAGAAGACTAGGTGAGGGGGGTAGGGTGAGGTTAGTGGGTGAGGCAGGTATAGAAGACTAGGGTGAGGGGACAGGTATGTTAGTTGGGTGAGGCAGGTAGAAGACTAGGGTGAGGGAGACAGGTGAGGTTAGTGGGTGAGGCAGGTATAGAAGACTAGGTGAGGGAGACAGGTGAGGTTGGGGTGGGTGAGGCAGGTATAAAAGACTAGGGTGAGGGAGACAGGAGGTTAGTGGGTGAGGCAGGTATAGAAGACTAGGGTGAGGGAGACAGGAGTGAAGGGGTGAGGCAGGCATAAAAGACCAGGTGAGGGAGACAGGTGAGGTTAGTGGGTGGAGTAAGGTATAGAAGACCAGGGTGAGGGAGACAACAAAGATTTGTTTAGGTGAAGCCTGGCAGAAAATGGAGAGTTAAGGAAGGAGAATCTCAAAGATGTACCACACAAAGAGAGGAAGGGACAAATATGCTACACCTGTATAATATATTAGTGATGCAGCTCTCAAGATTGATTTTTCAGGTCTCGCTCTCGGATTTTTGCTTCAGGCCTCGAGAGCCGAAAATTTATTCATTGATTTTAGGTGTATTGGTTGGGGGATCAAAGGTCAAGTGGTTAAAGATTGGGCTCAGGTAGAGAGATTTACCTCACCTCAGGTCACTCGCCCGTGGCTGTGACCCTCAGCTACAGACATGATGGCGACAGGTGGGAAGATTTATATAGCCCGGCAGTCTTCACCAGCCAGGATATATAGCTACCCGAACAAGTGTTTTTAAGAACTACTATTATCATTATCAATATCATTATAACAAACATTATCACCATTATTACCGAAACGATCATCATCATCACCATCACCATACGTAACCAACAAAACATTAAACTTCATAGGTACCAAATCTTAATAGGCGACCGTAATTAAGATATGGGAAGGGGGAGAAGCACGAAAGACTTTTAAACACCTCATTAGTTATATCACAAAACATCATTAAAAAAATTTATCGTTAATTACACTTAGGCGTTTATATGGTTTAAACTATGAAAAGTAAGGGGCTAAATTCTCCTAATTATCTCTAGACCAGGTGAGGCCCAGGTGAATAGGAGTTTGTGTCATTAATGCAGATAACTTAATTGGGTGTTATGTGGGACCAAGTTAGGTGGTATATGGTTGGATTTGATTCTGGGTTTAATGACATCAAAGAGAGTGTGTGTGTGTGTGTGTGTGTGTGTGTGTGTGTGTGTGTGTGTGAGAACTATATGAAGTCTGCCTATACCACTTTTAACAGTGAATTTAACACAATCCAACCCTTCAAAATATTAACTACTTCTTATGAAAATTAAATAGCGTTTTCTCTCAATTCTATATTTGACAATTAAATAATATCTAACCTAATCATATGTGAACTAAAATTTGTAAGAAAACCAAAGAAAATCTCACGTAGCTAAACCATTTTAACCTTTAATTTAACACAATCATTAAAAATATACCAATTCTTTAAAAAAAATGCATCTTACAGGACATATTCCAACGTCTACAATTAACTTAATTTAACTCCTTTAACATGTAAATTAGTCTTTGTCCTGTATCTTTAAGAGGCAGTCTTCCCCTTTACCTAAGTCCACACATAACGAAGACCTGACACTTGGAGTAAATCTTTTGTTTCATGATTATAATGTGTTAACACTGAGTAATGTTTTGTGTGTGTGTGTGTGTGTGTGTATTTGGAGTGTTTGTTTGGGTGGGTGGAGAGAGAAGGAGAGAGAGAGAGAGAGAGAGAGAGAGAGAGAGAGAGAGAGAGAGAGAGAGAATTATAATAAACATACTACTACTATTACTACAACTACTACTACTACTCTACTACTACTACTACTACTACTACTACTACTACAATAATAAAATAATAATAATAATAATAATAATAATAATAATAAATAATAATAATAATAATAATAAAAAATAACAACAATAAATAACAATAACCCCAACAAATCTGACAAACATAAAACAGCACAACAGCAAGTAAACAAACTACACAGACCTTATATATAAAATAACACGGTTTTTTATAAAATAACTGAGGGTCTGTAATTCTAAAACACCTTTACTCTCTACGACGTGAGAGAACAATGCCATTGACTTAATTATATAGCAAAATCAGGGGTTTTCAGGAGATATAAAGCTTTAGTAGTGCAATTTATTACTCATTATGTAGCTCAGTATTGTTGGTACTTTGGAAGGAGAGAGAGAGAGAGAGAGAGAGAGAGAGTTATAACCTTTTCTGCCTCTAGATTTTCAACAATTAGTGAGTATATTATATTCCCCATTAACTAAAAAATAACGACTCCATTAAGTTAAGTTAGAGTCTCAAGTATTATTTCATATGACATTCTAACCATAAATTTTGTGTCGTAGCTTAAGTGAACCAGTTAGATCCGTTCTCACATCACCAATTAGAGAGGATATTTACCTTATGCTCCCATTGGAATTCACTTGTGTTATATCTAAAGTTAACTAAATAGAACAGTTGTTACATATCCATCTCAGGGTAGAATCGTCTTATGAACTTTGATTATGGAATTTAAATAGGCTAGGGGAACCATATCACCCAAAAGTTAATTATAAAAAGCGTAAACCACACAGAACGTCATTAATGAAAATGGTAGCAATACTCAGAAGTCAATCCTAAAATATAGGAACATCGCACAGAATCTAATTTGAGAAAATGGGAACATCACTCCGAAAATTATCAAAGAAAACATGACATAACCCAGAAGTTAATCAAAGAAAGCGGGATCAAAGATAAATGACCTATAAAACTGACCAAAAAAAACGTGATTCATAAAGGTTTGTCTACGGAAAACAATAACAAAACAATAATCAAAGAAAAATGAATTGTAGAAATTTGGAGTAAAAACCGTAAATACTAAATGCTGTTCAAAGAAAATATAAAGTAGTAAAAAATACACAAAGAAAACGAAGAGTAGTATCAATGGTTAAAGAAAACGAAAAGAAGGAAAACTAGTCAAAGAAAACGTGCTGGTGATAGAAGTAATACGGATAGACTGGAAATAAACCTACCTACATGGATCGTCAATATAAAGGTGTGAAGCTCATAAGTTTGGTGCACCACAGTAGGGAGAGTTAAACAAACACCACGACTCTCTTAATGACCAGGTAAAAACTTAAATAATGGGTGTAATTCTCGCCACTTTCTGATAATTACAGGTATTTGATAATGTTACCTAATTAACCCTCTGGAAACTGTAAGAGTAGAATTTACATAGTACACAGTCAAAGATAATGAAGGCCTATATATTAAATAATTATAAAGATCTCGGCATTATTTTCCGATGGATTTAAATACACATACAATATAACTCATTTAAACAGCTCAAATTAAAAAAAAAACATCAGATAAAAAAAATCAAATTCTCGGTAAAATCACCAGGAAAAACAACAACACAATGAACGGGAGAATAGCCTAAAAGTCATACACACGTAACCTTTTTAAATTCCATACACAAGAGGTCCTTCAGAATGTATTATCGTCTCCCACTACAATACTAAAAACATTCTCGACATATTTCTCCTTATAATAGATGGGGTCTGAAGGAGGAGGTGAGGGAGGGGGGGGCAGATGCTATTGAAGGGAGAGTGGTGAATAATGTTGAGGGGAGGGAGGAGTGGGATGGAGAGTGGAGTGGAGAAGGAAAGGTGGAGAGAGAAATGAAAGAATAAAGGAGGGAGTTAGGGAGACAAGAATGGAGGGAGGAAAGATGGAGAGAGGGAAGGGGGCTCAAGGAGAGAGGAATGGAAGGAGGGCGGAGGAAGGTTGGAGAGAGAGAGAGAGAGAGAGAGAGAAGGGAGAACGACAGGAGAGGGAGGCCTTATTGAAGTTTCATCAATTCAACAATAAATTCTCCCAAAATAATATCTATTGGCAGATTAAGTCCGGCTTCACTTGCCTCTCTCTCCACCACATCTCCTCCGGTAATATTCAGGTTTAAGTCAAGCAAAGCCCCAACAATCACACTTCACAGTGGGGTAGGTGAGGGTGGGGGTGAGGGGAGGGGGTGACGGGAGGGGAGGTGAGGGAGGGGTGAGGGAGGGGGGACGGAGGATGGGTGGAGGGAGGGGGGGACGGGAGGGAGGGGTGAGGGGAGGGGGGGTGAGGGGAGGGGGGTGAGGGGAGGGGGGTGACGGGAGGGGTGAGGGGGAGGGAAGGGAGGGAGGGGGGAACTCTACCTCCCCCAATAGTTCATTTTCCTGTCGGCTGAACGAGTGAGCTTAGACCTCATAATAAACGACGTGTTTGTATCTCACATACATACATACATACATACATACATACATACATACATCATACATGCATACATATGGGTTTAGGATTACCCATTCTTGTGTGTGTGTGTGTGTGTGTGTGTGTGTGTGTGTGTGTCATAAGGAACAAGGATGAAGGTAATACATATGTGACTGTTAAATCATTCGTAGCAGCAATAGAGAGAGAGAGAGAGAGGAGAGAGAGGGAGAGAGACATAGCATGTATCAGTAAATAGTGGTGTTAATTCTGAAGGAGGGAGTAATGGAGAGAAACAGTAAAATACAGGGCTGTTGTTGTCTCTTTTACTGTTAGTCTGTATTCGTCTCTCTCTATTGTACTTCACTTCATATTTACCTTTTTCATTATGTCCGTTTTTATATATTTGTTTATCTCTGTCATTCTCTTTCTTCCTCTCTTTCATTTTATCTCTCTGTTTTAAATACTAGTATAAACTATCTATCTATCTATCTATGCTATCCCGATTGCTCCATTAAACTCGCCTGTTACACAAGGAGACGCGGGAACGATCCGTCTTTGACTGTTCAGGTGTGTGTGTGTGAAAGAGAAGAGCATCCGTTATACACACATACACCCACACACACACACAAACACACACATACATACACACGAGCACACATTCTGCCATTATTCAATCTCCATGCGTTATTGTCTGCCTTTGTTGGATGCATCAGCAGCTATATACTTGACACGGTCACCGATGTAGAATTACACAATTAATGTAACACAATGCTGCATCAGCTTACTGTGACCAGTACTGCTGTATATACTGGGTATATAATATATATATATATATATATATATATATATATATATATATATATATATATATATATATATATATATATATATATATATATATATTATATACCCAGTATATAATACCTAACTTAACCTTATGGTTGAGATGGTTGAGTAAGGTTGGGTTAGGTTAGGTTGGCCTTTGCAAGTTATTTTTTCAAAATTATCAACATCCTTGCCGGTCATTTACAAAAATAGCCGATTTCGCAAAAAAAAAAAAATAATAATAATAATTAAATAAATAAACCAGGGTGTTTCGGAAAACGTTTCATAATTCTGGGTAGGTAGTAGGCAGCTATCAAACAGGAGGTACTACCGCCTGGGAAGATATTGAACATAATGTGTTGTCTAATGGTAGACCCTGCTGCCATATGGCATCACGAAAATTGTGACCAAGTTCCAGGTTGTTGATATGACTTTCTGCCTCATTTACATACAATTGCAGGTCTCAATTGTTTCTTTACTTAACAACACAACATAAATAATGTATATCATTTCTCATTCTTGATTTATTTTTCTCGTTTTTGTATTTATTTATGATTATTATTATTTTTAGTATATTATTTTTATTTAGTATAGGTATTTTGTTATTATTTTTTGAATTATTATAATAATAATAAAATAATAATGTTATATTATCATTATCATATTTTCGCCCCCCAGGCCTGATGTGGGTCAGTGACCTGTGCCCGGGTGGGCTAATCCCCGTAAAAAATACAAACTAGGATTATGAAACATATTTCCGAAACACTGTAATGAAAATTTACACCTAGGAATCTTATTTTGATGACAGGCACTGGAATCAAAGCTGTGATGAAAGGTATGTAATGTTGCATTTATATTTGTGATAACATTTTAAATATCAAATATGAGCACTGCCTCGGAGTCACACACACACACACACACACAAACGCACGTAGGATGAATAACAGCACCAAAGAATTATGACATTTAGATAATATTTACTCTTTGATGACGAGACATATTGTCGAAACGATTCAAAATAAATATGTTTCTGCTCTGCCATAATATCTACATTCATACATCCAATTATGTCTACGCTCCCAGCGATCTTTGGCTGTATCCAAAAATGAAATCCTCTCTCAAAGGAAGAAGATTTGCGACCACTGAGGCTCTGAAGGGAAGACCCAAAGTGGAATTCCTAAATTGTTTTGAAGAATGACACCTACTGATATACCCTGTTTAGTCTGGGTAACCTTTCTTATAATATTTAAGAGAGAAAGAATGAGAGAGACAGACTGAAGGAAAGAAAGAGAAGGAAATAAAGAGAAATAAAGAAAGAGAAAGAGAAAGAATGAGAAATGGATAGACAAAGAGAGAGAGATAGAAAGAGAAAGAGAATGAGAGAAAGAAAAAAGAGAGAGAGAGAGATGGAAAGAGAAAGAGAATGAGAGAAAGAAAAGAGAGAGAGAGGGAGAGAATGTTGACTCTCTCCTTCGTGTTCAGGTTTTACAATATCCATCCTTTATACTGCCCCTCACCGCCTTCCACATCTGGGAGATATAATCACACCAACTACCTCGTCTGAGACAACACTATGCCTGTGTATAGTCTGGCCATTAAAATAAGTCTTAATAATAAAAAAGTTATTCCATCTGCAGATTTAGTTCTTACCTGCGTCAATTAACAATGGCTAGAGAGCTTGGGGAGTGAGGAGTGAGTGAGTGAGTGAATTTTTGTCTGACTGACTTACTGACTGACTACCTGACTGAATGATTGATTGATTCAAGTGTTGTCTAACTTACTGACTGAGCAATTTAAGACTAAGTAACTCATAGATTGATTACCTGACTGTATAAAGAAAAACAAAGATTGGAAAAAAATAGAAATATTAAGAAACGTAAGAGGAGAAGAACAACAAGAACAAGAAAAACAAAACAAGAACAACAAGACCAGTAAGAAAAACAAGAATAAAAATAATAAACGTAAAAAAGATGAAAAATAGAAAGCATTAGAACAAGTAAGAGAAGCGAAAGAAGAAACAGAAGAAAAGAGAAGAGGAACAACAGCAGGAAAATGACGATAATCAAGGGAGCAAGAAGCCAGAAGGCGTATATTATTTGATGTATTCAGAGACGTGTGTGTGTGTGATGCGGGTTACCATGGAGACCTCCCAGACCGCGTTTACAACACAGTAGGGTCATGTCCTCGAAGCTGTTAAGAAGATTAAAAAAGAAAAAGAGAAAAATATGGTATTGTGAAGGCAGAAGTTGGCGTGTCTCTTGTAGCGGGGTGTTTGGTAGACGGGAGATTAAAGTGAGTGAGTGAGTGAATGAGTGAGTGTGTTTAACGGGTGATGAATATTTCGGGATCAAGGTTAGATTTTCTGTCATTGTTAATATAATTCCTAGTGATAAATTGTATGTATATTTTTCTATAATCAAATATAATGTGTATATAGGGTGGATAATGTAGTTACTCACAACACGAACTATAATTGAGAAGTATCATTACTAACTTCACCGAACCTAACCTTGGTAAACGTCGTCTAAAATAAAAGAGAAAAATGTTACCGTACATGAATTAATTTCCATCAGGTTGTAGCAATAAAAACAAAAAGTTATCCCTATATGGAAAAACGGCAGTTACGTTATTGCAATTGGCGATTATCCATATTTTGCGCGATACACACACACACACACACACACACACACACACACACACACACACAATGTTTGCATCAAATTCTTTAGTGTCCATAAAAAACCTAATGTTCACTAATTTCTAAACAAAAGTAAACCTAATCCATTAAATCACCGCTCAATTTCTATCGCCTCAACAACAATAAATAATATTCTAAACTTAATCACTGGTTACTATCAAACACCTTTAAAATAAACAAAGTACTCAGTGATCAGCAGTAGTGGACGCTGTACTGTTGACCCGTCCTTCACCACACACTCAGACCACCAATCAATAGTCTGCGGCGGTGAAGCTCAGGCAGTAACTCTCGACATGGACCAAGTTTACCCAACATTTAATATAGTATCGATTCTTGCCTGAAAATTACCTCCAGTGACCTTTCTATCTTTAATCCCTTTAATTCTTTTCGTTTGTTTTTTGGGGTAACCACCTCTCCGCTGTGCTTTTGTCTGACTATCTCTTTATCAACACCAAAGTTACTCAGGTTTCCGTCCTAACACCAACTTTTTTTTCTCATTGCGCATTAATGATTTCGCCGTAACAAAACACTCTGGTTCATTCTTTAGGTGACGATACAAAACACCTCCATTGTAAGGTGTAATATATTATCTACAAGAAGATCTTGTATACTCTGCTGATAAAAGTAGAACCAACTTAATTCACGTGGATGCTACATAATATTCAGTAACAAAAAATATATTATGTACTACAGATCTTTAATAACGTTTTCATTAAGAGTTTAGGCGTCTCCCTTCATATATTATCCTGGTACAGCTCGTATAGGTAACCCTTTGACGACGATGTTTTAACTCTTTGAAGACTATGATTTAAATTAGTCAAAAAGGATTCAATGAAACTTAGATTCATGTTCAGAGACAAGTGTTATTTCACATATAATAGTTATCAATCATAAGTAGCTATTGTATGTAAGTCCTGTGTGCTCCCATGTGTAATAATGGTGTCATCTATGGGTTAGGTGTGGTGTTGGAGCACTGTGGGCTGGGTGTGGTGTTGGAGCACTGTGGGCTGGGTGTGGTGTTGGGGTACTGTGGGCTGGGTGTGGTGTTGGAGTACTGTGGGCTGGGTGTGGTGTTGGAGTACTGTGGGCTGGGTGTGGTGTTGGGGTACTGTGGGCTGGGTGTGGTGTTGGGGTACTGTGGGCTGGGTGTGGTGTTGGGGTACTGTGGGCTGGGTGGTGTTGGGGTACTGTGGGCTGGGTGTGGTGTTGGGGTACTGTGGGCTGTGGTGTTGGGGTACTGTGGGCTGGGTGTGGTGTTGGGGTACTGTGGGCTGGGTGTGGGTGTTGGGGTACTGTGGGCTGGGTGTGGTGTTGGGGTACTGTGGGCTGGGTGTGTGGTGTTGAGCACTGTGGTGGGTGTGGTGTTAGTACTGTGGGCTGGGTGTGGTGTTGGGGTACTGTGGGCTGGGTGTGGTGTTGGGGTACTGTGGGCTGGGTGTGGTGTTGGGGTACTGTGGGCTGGGTGTGGTGTTGGGGCACTGTGGGCTGGGTGTGGTGTTGGGGTACTGTGGGCTGGGTGTGGTGTTGGGGCACTGTGGGCTGGGTGGTGTTGGGGTACTGTGGGCTGGGTGTGGTGTTGGGGTACTGTGGGCTGGGTGTGTGTTGAGCAGTGTGTTCTGGGTGGTATTGGGGCACTGTGGGTGTGGTGTTGGGGTACTGTGGGCTGGGTGTGGTGTTGGGGTACTGTGGGCTGGGTGTGGTGTTGGGGTACTGTGGGCTGGGTGTGGTGTTGGGGTACTGTGGGCTGGGTGTGGTGTTGAGCAGTGTGTTCTGGGTGGTATTGTGTGGGCTGGGTGTGGTGTTGGGGTACTGTGGGCTGGGTGGGTTAGGTACTGTGGGCTGGGTGTGGTGTTGGGGTACTGTGGGCTGGTGTGGTGTTGGGGATGTGTTCTGGGTGTGGTATTGGGGCACTTCGCCTTCTAGATTAGGAACGTAAAAAAATCAGTAATGATTCCCTTACCAGAAAACTCCCAAGGCTGCACAGTATATTCGTGGGTATATCTGTTCACTTTTCCTATTGTATATATACTCCCAGCGTCAGTGTTGTGACGAGGAACACTCAATAGTGCCACCAACCGCCTCTATCAGTCTAGTGCCACAGCTGGGAGGGTCGACCCCTTTACTGCCAATATGCCATTTTCCAGTACCCCGGGCGAGAACTGTGTGGAGCTCTCCGCCTCAGAATGTTTTCGGTACATCATTCAGCTTCCAACAGTTCAAAACATTCTATGTCATACATCTTCAGTCTTTGACAAAGGGACGCCTTGGTGAATAGAATTTAGAATGATCTCTCTCTCTGCGTTGTTTATTTAAGGAAAGAAAACAGCTGGTAATGAGGCAAAGATAATATAATAATGGGTAAAAATTTATATTTTCGGAGTAAAGCATAAAGTGTTGACGGGGAGCAGAGATGTGACAGAGTGAACGCTAGAACTGTTTAATGTCTTATGGAATGTCGGAACAATACCATCCTATCTGAAGTAATGAATTATGTGAGTATATATATATATATATATATATATATTATATATATATATATATATATATATATATATATATATATATATATATATATATATATATATGCAAGTAAATCACTGTAGGTGCGCGTGATCTAGGTATATGCTGATAACCACAAGGAAAGAATATATATATATATATATGAGGACGCTGACAGCTAGCAGTAGGAGTGGAGCGACACAGCTGCAGGCGGGGTAGAAGGGTGCTTGACCTCATCTTTTCCCGAGAGATACACCAACTGAAGAAAACCGAGACGGGTGGAGGACTTACATAGTTTTCATTAACACAGAAAAACTCTTCGACACCCCAACAAGTAAATAATAGTAAACCCCGGAGGAACTGACTCAATGGTGGAGCCAGAGCTGGTAAGATCTACCACGAGCTTGTATGAACCATATCACAGTATCTGTACAGGAAGGACTCGGGAACATGTTGGAAGGTATCTTTTGTGTAAGGCAGGCCAAGGTGCTACCTCCTTTGCTATTTTTTTTTATGGACAAATACATTAGTTGATGTATCGAGGAAGAACAAGAGGGGAGGTGACTCCTTCATACACAGACGACATCACACTTGTAACACGGCCTACAATGATCTACACACAACAGTGAAGAGATGAATATCAATAGAACCAAACCAAAGCTATGACCACATCAAGGAACCCTGAGAGAATACACCGTAAAAGTGAACAAGAAGTAAACAGAGGAAAACGTTTTCTAAACATTATAGAGAGTGGAACGGCAGTGAGCAAAATGGAAATCAATAAAAGGTCAGAGAACAATTCGAGGAATGTGAGCAGCATGCGTCTACTGTATTATTAGATGAGAGAAGAGCATCCCCGGCAGGTACTACCATAAACTACCATTCTCCATCCAGTATTGACCTATGACGTAGAGGCCTCGTCGATACTATAAGACAAAAACAGAGTGTAACTGTGGGCGTCAGAGAACTGAAGCAAAACAAACATGTAAATAATAAGAGACCACAGACTGACGATAACAGATGGATCCAACTACTGATCCAGCCTATCTTGTCAAAAGTCGTACGAACACCAGTGGGATGCCTCGGTAACCTTAGGATAATGGCTGAGAAGGAGCTAAGCAACAGGAGTTTAACGAGAGATAACAAGCAGGAAGATGTGTGTGGTATGACTAGGAGAAAAAAGACAAGTCGAAGCTCCATTATAACAAAACAGAGAGAGAGAGAGGAAATCTTCTGGGACACACACACCACCAGGCAGCCTTTGTGAGGTGGGTCAGCTGACAGGCGCTCATCTCGAACTGACTCTAACTGCTGTTGGATAATGGTGCTCCTCTTTCTCTCATCTCTATCTTCATCTCCCATCTTTTCTTCCCCACCTCTCTTTCTTCCTTCATCTCTCTATCTCTCCCCCATCATTTCTGCCCACCCTCACTTTCTCTTCCTCCTTTCATCTCCCATCTTCCTCCTTCCTCCTCCCTCCCCATTTCTCTCCCTCCTCATTCTGTGGGAGAGTGAGGAAGGCTAATAGGGAGGGGAGGAGAGGGGTTGTGGGAGAGGGCAACTATGGAGAGTGAGGAAGAGTGAGGACAGTGTGGGAGACTATGGGAGGGCGGGGGGAGGATCAGTGTGGGAGAGTATGGGAGGGCGGGAGAGAGAGAAGAGGAGGAATGTGGGAGAGTATGGGAGGGCGTGGGGGTGAGGATCAGTGTGGAGAGTATGGGAGGGCATGGGGTGGAGGATCAGTGTGGGAGAGTATGGAGGGCAGAGAGAGGAAGAGTGAGGATCAGTGTGGGAGAGTATGGGAGGGCGGGGAGGATCAGTGTGGGAGAGTATGGGAGGGCGTGGAAGAGGAGGAAGAGGAGGAGTGTGTGGGAGAGTATGGGAGGGCGGGGGTGGGGAGGATCAGTGTGGGAGAGTATGGGGAGGGCGTGGGGGTGAGGATCAGGGAGTATGGGAGGGCGTGGGGGTGAGGACTGGGGTGGGAGAGGCGGGAGGGCGTGGGGTGAGATCAGTGTGGGAGAGTATGGGAGGGCGTGAGAGAGAGGGAAGAGTGAGGATCAGTGTGGGAGAGTAGGGAGGGCGTGGGGGTGAGGATCAGTGTGGTGGGAGGGGGAGGGCGGGGGTGGAGGATCAGTGTGGGAGGAGGCGGGGTGAGGATCAGTGGAGAGTATGAGGCGGGAGGGGTGGGGAGGATCAGTGTGTGGGAGAGTAGGGAAGGCGGGGGAGAGAGGAAGAGTGAGGAATAGTGTGAGAGGAGGGGAGGGCGGGGTGAGGATCAGTGTGGGAGGGTGGGGAGGGCGGGGTGGGAGGATCGGTGGGGAGAGTATGGGAGGGCGGGAGAGAGAGGAGAGGAGGATCAGTGTGGGAGGGAAAGGGAGGCGTGAGAGAGAGGAAGAGTGGAGGATCAGTGTGGGAGAGTATGGGAGGGCGTGGGGGTGGGAGGACTGTGGGGAGTATGGAGGGCGTGAGAGAGGAGAGGAAGGTGGGAGGATCAGTGTGGGAGAGTATGGGAGGGCGGGGTGAGGATCAGTGTGGGAGTATGGGGAGGCGGGGAGAGGAGGAAGAGGAGGAATGGTGGGAGAGGTGGGGAGGGCGGGGGGGGTGAGGATCAGTGTGGGAGTAAGGGAGGGCGTGGGGGTGAGGATCAGTGGGAGAGGAGGGAGGCGTGGAGAGAGAGAGGAAGAGGAGGATCAGTGGGGAGAGTATGGGAGGGCGTGGGGTGAGGATCAGTGTGAGAGTATGGGAGGGCGGGGTGAGGATCAGTGGGAGAGTATGGGGAGGGCGTGAGAGAGAGAGGAAGTGAGGATCAGTGTGGGAGAGTATGGGAGGGCGTGGGGGGTGAGGATCAGTGTGGGAGAGTATGGGGAGGGCGTGGGGGTGAGGATCAGTGGGAGAGTAGTGGGAGGGCGTGGGGTGAGGATCAGTGTGGGAGAGTATGGGAGGGCGGGGGTGAGGATCAGTGAGAGGTGGGAAGGGAGAGAGAGGGAAGAGTGAGGAATAGTGGGGAGAGTATGGGAGGGCGGGAGAGAGAGAGTGAAGAGTGAGGATCAGTGGGAGAGTAGGGAGGGCGTGAGAGAGAGGAAGAGAGTGGAGGATCAGTGTGGGAGAGGGGAGGGCGGGGGGTGGAGGATGGGTGTGGGAGAGTAAGGGAGGCGGGGTGAGGATCAGTGTGGGAGAGTATGGGAGGGCGTGGGAGAGAGAGAGGAAGAGGAGGATCAGTGTGGGAGAGTAGGGAGGGCGTGGGAGAGTGAGGAAGAGTGAGGATCAGTGGGAGAGGAGGAAGAGTGAGGACAGTGGGGAGAGAAGTGGAGGGCGTGGGGAGAGTGAGGAAGAGGAGGATCAGTGGGAGAGTAGGGAGGCCGGGGACAGAGAGGATCAGTGTGTGAGAGTAGGGGAGGGCGGGGTGGGTGAGGACAGTGTGGGAGAGTATGGGAGGGCGGGAGAGTGAGGACAGTGTGGGAGAGGAGGAAGGAGTGAGGATCAGTGGGAGAGTATGGGGAGGGCGGGGAGAGTGAGGAAGAGTGAGGATCAGTGTGGGGAGAGAAGGGAGGGCGGAGAGAGAGGAAGAGGGGATGTGTGTGGGAGAGTGGGAGGGCGGGAGAGGGAGGGGAAAGAGTGAGGATCAGTGTGGGAGAGTATGGGAGGGCGTGGGAGAGTGAGGAAGAGTGAGGATCAGTGTGTGAGAGTATGGGAGGGCGGGAGAGAGGAAGAGGACTGGGAGAGTATGGGAGGGCGGGAGAGTGGGGATCAGTGTGAGAGTATGGGAGGCGGGGAGAGTGGGGAAGAGGGGGATCAGTGTGGGAGAGTATGGGGAGGGCGTGGGAGGAGGGGGGATCAGTGTGGGAGTATGGGAGGGCGTGGGAGAGAGGAAGAGTGGGGGATCAGTGGGAGAGTATGGGAGGGCGGAGAGAGAGGATCAGTGTGTAGAGTATGGGAGGGCGGGGAGAGACGAAGTGGGAGAGTATGGGGAGGGCGTGGGAGAGAGAGGAAGAGTGGGATCAGTGTGGGAGTGGGAGGGCGGGGAGAGTGGGGGACTGTGGGAGGGCGTGGGAGAGAGAGGATCAGTGTGTGAGAGTATGGGAGGGCGTGGGTGGGTGAGGATCAGTGTGTGAGAGTATGGGAGGGCGTGGGAGAGAGAGGAAGAGTGAGGATCAGTGTAGGTGAGTATGGGAGAATAAGAAAGAACGTAAGATAATGTGGATGAATTTAAAAGAGTGAAAAAATAGGTTAAAAGATAAACCTATTAAATTCATCTCACTTCACCAGCTAAGAAGATGGAAAAATTAACATACGAACCTTTGAGTATTCATCTTGGTATCTTAATTTACGTAAACCAGTTAAAATATAATTCCATTACATCCTTTAGAGAAAAAATAAATAAACTTAGGAACTTTTTTGAGAATCCTTCGTCAAAGATAAACTTACCCCAGGTATTTGCATGTGTGTGTGTGTGTGTGTCTGTTAAACTAATGCTAACTTACGCCTCTCCTACGCGAATTTATTTTTCACTCTGGCGTAAAAAATGGTGGGGTGGAGATGGGTGTATTTTGTGAGAGAAGAGGAAATATTTTTGGAGGGAGAGAGAGAGAGAGAGAGGAATTTCGACACTATTTCTATTTATCTGTTTTAATTACTTACATATACTGTATATCCCACGCTTAAAAACAATCCCTTTACTTCCACTACCGATGTAGAGAATGACATATAAGATAACGATAATAAACATGAAATAAACACTGAAAGTAAAAACAAAAATAAGAAGAAATAAAGAAAATGGTCACAAAATCAAGTGTCCAGATCTCAATTTGTCATCGCTGGGTACAAGGTATAGAATAACACTGGTACAAATGGTGTGACACTAAATGGTGTTAGAATGAACAGGACATACGTGTTCAGAATTCTCCGATACAATAAACTACACCGTTCTTCATAGATTACATATTCAACCTAATTTAATCTAATCTAATATAATTTATCCTAATCTAATTTAGCCTATCTTATCCTTAACCTATTGTAATTATATCCTAAACCTAACTAAACCAAAGCCTATTTTAATCTAACGTAGCTAGTTTGGATAAGTTAGGATTTGGTTAACCCTTGGTTTAGTTAAGTCAGGGTCTAATTAAGTTATGGTTGGGTTAAATTAAGATTCATTAACTCTCACCTACTCCCATAAATGATCACTTAGTAAATATTAATTATGTTAATTTTACACTCTGGTAAAAACAGACTGAGAGCTGAACCCACCATATAATAAAAATAAATAAATAAATGAAAAATAAATAAAAATATGTAACAAAATTAATTATCTCCCTTAAAATACACATTCAAATTACATGCCATAAGTCACAATAGCCGCGGTTGTCAAGACAGATAATATTATCACCAGGTAATCAACGGTAAGGAACACCAGTCACGTCACTAATTACTACGCTAATGATGTTTTCGAACCTTATATACAAATTATAGTAGTCATCACAACGGTAACTGCTATGTGTAATTACTGTCTTTTAAGAGTGAATAAAGAGCAGGGGAGTCTATTATTATTATTATTAGTAGTAGTAGTATAGTAGTAGAAGTATTATTATTATTAGTAGTAGTAGTAGTAGTCGTAGTAGTAGTACGGTGAGTCAGCCTATTCAAAATCAGTCAAAATAACCTGAAAGCGTTTAGAGTGGAGGGACGTGATCGCCAACCCCAAGACCTGATTATGCCACTTTGATTAACGGATGGAGAGTCTAACCTAATTATTTCTTCAACGGATTACTTAAAATTGATCCAATACAACACAACATGGACACACAACTATACTGAAAATCATAAATGACTAAGAAGCTGTGAACCAGAACGGCAATCATATAAATCATAACATTCATCACAACAAATCAATGATATCATAATACTCATCACAACAAATCAATGATATCATAATACTCATCACAACAAATCAATGATATCATAATTCTCATCACAACAAATCAACACCATAATACTCATCACAACAAATCAACACCATAATACTCATCACAACAAATCAACACCATAATCTCATCACAACAAATCAACACCATAATACTCATCACAACAAATCAACACCATAATACTCATCACAACAAATCAACACCATAATACTCATCACAACAAATCAACACCATAATACTCATCACAACAAATCAACACCATAATATTCATCACAACAAATCAATGATATCATAACACTCATCACGACAAATCAATACCATAATACTCACCACAACAGGTCAATGATATCATAATGCTCACCACTACTCTAGATAATTACTGAGGTTAATATATAAAAAAATATTACTCATAAGATAAATGTTTAAGGCAAGACGCCAGACCCAAAACTTGTACCGGTTGAGAACAGCGTTGACGTCTCTTAGACTTTTTAATTCCAGATGACAGATGATGGTTCCTGGAGCTTTTGAAACCATTTTTTTTATCCATTGTGGGTACATGACGCGACTCTAGATTACAAATAAACACACACAAGGATGTATTTGAAAATGAAATCTCCTATATTACGAACTGGTTAGCAAACATTATTACAATATTTACTAACGGTATACCAACATTATTTTACTGAATATATCATAGTTGCTGATTTAAGTTCAATATATGACTACTATAATTTCGCCGAGAAAGTATATCAATAGACCAGAAAAATAAAATCAGGATTCAAAGATTGTTTTAGTGTGATTAATAGTAGTGGTTGTGATGTAGCTTGGTTATTGTAAGATTGTCACCTAGATTGTACAATTTGATGCATAATCAGCGAGATGGACTTTCAAATGGGGTGGCTTGAGTTTACAGTGGAGTGGCATGACGTAAAGTGGGTGGCTTGACGTAAAGTGGGGTGGCTTGGAGGAAAGTGGGGTGGCTTGACGTAAAGTGTAGTACCTTAACGCAAATTAGAGTGGCTTGAGCCCAAAATCGGATGGTTTAAGGTTACAGTAAAGTGGTTAAAGCCCAAAATAGAGTGGCTGAACCCCTATTCATTAAGGATAAATCGAACCAGAGACTGAGAGAAAGATTCAAAAGTAATTCAAGAGACAGACAGAGAATCTTTCCCACATAGTCGTATAAAATATCTTTTAAAGATCATAAATAAATATATATATATATATATATATATATATATATATATATATATATATATATATATATATATATATATATATATATATCAAAGCTTTCACATTTATACTTAGTTAATTATATAAAAACCATAATTTCCGTAACGTAGAACCAAAATAGATAAACAGCATATTTATATAAGTAATAAAATTGAAGAGAAACTGAAAAAAATTGAAAAACAAAAAATCATATAAATCTCCTTTAATCTTTACCTGTTTGTGGCCAAAGATCTTAATTTATGACGCGTAGTAAAATATTATAACATCGATGAGTTAGGATTTTCAATGGTTTGTGTTCAGTGATAAAAACTAAAAGGTTGTGAACTGTGCTAGAAAGATTCAGTTATTCACGCATTCAAGCATATCAAAACAACAACAATAATAAAACAGTAACACCAATAACTACAAAAAGCAAAGACATTTATGACACACTAAAATACATTATAAGAAGAATTCAAATATATCAAAATGTCACGAGAAAAAAAAACGCACGCAAATACACAAAATAACAAATTATGAACGCACTCAAAAACATTAAAACAACCGAAAAAACAAACAAATTATAAACACACTCAGATTCATTAAAACAACAGAACAAAATGAACACACTCCAATAACAAAACAACAACAAAAGATACAAAATATAAACGCACCTATAGACACAAAAACAACAAGAACACCCACATGATTTTGTTTTAAAAGTCGCATGTTACAGATGGACTTTACACTCACGAGCCCTGCTTCATAAACACCGGCCGTAGACACACCTGCATACGGTAGACAGACACATACACATAATTCCAATATATTTGACGTATAAAAGTTGCATATTGTATGAATTAGCTCAAATAAACAGCGCTTAATGTTAACTGCATCACGTAAACCTCCAGATACAACAACAACAGTCATAGAGCAAGAGATAGTAATATACATTGTAATTGTACACACACATACTTCAGGTTCAATGCTGTAAATAATAAATACTGTATATACTGTGGATCGTATCGGTTCCTCTGTATTTAAACTGATATATCATCGACGTTAACAAAAACATGGATACAGTATTATAGATATTACTAATACAATTTAACACACACGCACACACTCCATTTCAAATTCAGCTAAAAATTCCACTCATCCATTCACTCCTCATTTCATGTTAACAGAGTCAAAGTATGAAGAAAAATGATCCGCAAAAAAGATATACACCTCAACAGGGAGAATAAACTACACCTAAACAGGGAGAATAAACTACACGTCAACAGGGAGAATAAACTACACCTCAACAGGGAGAATAAACTACACCTAAACAGGGAGAATAAACTACACCTCAACAGGGAGAATAAACCACACGTCAACAGGGAGAATAAACTACATGTCAACAGGGAGAATAAACTACACCTCAAGAGGGAGAATAAACTACATGTCAACAGGAAGAATAAACTACACCTCAACAGGGAGAATAAACTACATGTCAACAGGAAGAATAAACTACATGTCAACAGGAAGAATAAACTACACCTCAACAGGGAGAATAAACTACATGTCAACAGGAAGAATAAACTACATGTCAACAGGAAGAATAAACTACACCTCAACAGGGAGAATAAACTACATGTCAACAGGAAGAATAAACTACACCTCAACAGGGAGAATAAACTACTTGTCAACAGGAAGAATAAACTACATGTCAACAGGAAGAATAAACTACACCTCAACAGGGAGAATAAACTACATGTCAACAAGGAGAATAAACTACATGTCAACAGGAAGAATAAACTACATGTCAACAGGAAGAATAAACTACACCTCAACAGGGAGAATAAACTACATGTCATAAGGGAGAATAAACTACACCTCAACAGGGAGAATAAACTACATGTCATAAGGGAGAATAAACTACATGTCATAAGGGAGAATAAACTACACCTCAACATGAAGAATAAACTAACTAGCAACCGTGGACAGATGCTGTAGTGATGCTACCTCATAAATACACCATGAGTGGCCTAATAAGCTATGCTCTCTGAGTGGCCAGTAATTCATCCCCCTGAGTGGCTCATTAGTAAAAGCCTTCTAACCAACCAGTTTGAGTAGCCAGTGAGCCAAACTCTGAGTGGTGTAATGACTGAATGCTCTCTGAGTGGCCTATAAACCACTCTCTTTTAGCGAACAATGTGTCTTGCTCGTTAGTGGCCAGTATGTCAAGCTCTCTGAATGGCTAATAAATCAAGCAGTCTAATTGGTCAATATGTTACGTCCTCTGAGTGGCCAGTAAGAGAAGCTCCTGATCTAAGGCTAACAATGGAGAACACACACACACACACACACACACACACACAGATAAGCATTCACACTCACGGAAAGACAAATAAACATCCACGTACACAGACTGACAAACATTCATGCATACACATAAAGAGATAGAAATAGGGAGATAAGAGACAGAAATGGGGAGATAGAGATAGGGAGATAGATATATAGACAGAGATATTGAGATAAATATAGGGAATAGAGAGATACAGTAATAAACTCGGCACTAACTTCTCTTAATCTCCATACCGGCGGTCAGGGCCAACACGACACTCGCTACTGCCAGCCTCCACATCTTCTTCAGGTAGTCCCAGGTTACTAGGAGAGGCCTCAGGTAATCCCAGGTTACTAGGAGGGGACTCAGGTAATCCCAGGTCACCAGGAGAGGGCCTCAGGTAACCCTAGGTCACCAGGAAAGGGCCTCAGGTAATTCCAGGTCACCAGGAGAGGCCTCGTGTAATCCCAGGTCACCAGGAGAGGGCCTCAAGTAATCCTAGGTCACCAGGAGAGGCCTCGTGTAATCCTAAGTTCGCACAGCTAATCGCAGGTCACTAGGAGAGGTCACAGATAATCCCAGGTTACAACGCGAGGCCACAGGTATTCCCAGGTCACAAAGCGAGGTCACAGGAAATCCCAGGTCACAACCCGAGGCCAAAGGTAATCCCAAGTCACAACGCGAGGCCAAAGGTAATCCCAGGTCACTAGTAGAGGTCACAGGTACTCTTAGGTCACAGTAATACTAACGGTAATGAGGTTTTACATAGTTCAAACTACTGTATATGACCCCCAACCGGGTTAAAGAAGGTCACGGATAATTAACTGAGGTTATCGCCAAAATACAAATAACTTCACTCAATTACTGCCACTGACACTGGTGCTATGAGAGCGAGGAATATTGGGGGAAGAAGTAATGTGTAATTAAAGGAATTAGCTTTAATAGTTCTAAAACTTTTAATTCTCAACTTTACTTAAATCAGTGAGTGTTAGTATTAATGACGTCATCACTAGGCTTAATTAGCCTTGACATCAATGACGTCATCAGTAGACCTAATGAGTGTTAATATGACATAGTTCACATCTCTAACTGGCGGTAATTATAAATGAATGAAAGTAATCACACTAAACAACTCTGTGATTGCTGGTGGGTGAATGAAATGGCAATTTTGTCCCACAATACTCAGAACTACACAGCGTTTTTAACTGTTGTTGTTTGTATGTGTGTTTTATTAATGACGATATATTGTACCAGTTAATAGTTTGTTTTTGTTTATGAGTGATTTAACTACGAGGGTTATTAAGCACCGTGTTTAAGGTATTATCTTTCGGCTACAGGTAAACGCTTTAAACATCAAGAGAAATGTTTACAATTGTCTGTGAGTTTTCTGTTAGCGTAGAGTAGCTCGTGTGGCTACCAAGAGGGTCATTAACACATCAACCTCATGGTTTAGTTTTTACGCCAGACAACATTTTCGATGGTTTAAGAAAGTTTAATTTTTCTCCTGGTTAGAGTACAAGTTAATGATACTAATTGCTGGGGACGATATACTGACGCATTTATTAAGTTATCCGTTTGTAGTGATAAAAGGTATTTCTCATTAGGTTTGTCCACCAAGGTAATTGTATGTTCCTCAATTAAAAGGTCTTATTATTTATTATTATTATTATTATCGTGTTAAAGATATGTAATTTTCCTAACACATCCATAAATGATAACAATAACAACTTATAACGATAGCTACCACCAAAAGTAACATAAAACTAAAAACTTAAAGCCAAACTGTCTGACCAACAGCATCAAATATGAACGAAGGAAGGTCTCTGAACATGACCCACACCTTTGAGACTCTTGGACTACAACACTGAACAATTACATAGAATTGCCATATAGTTATGTCATTTACCATTTACTCATAATAGCAGTAAAGTGACTTAATTAGTGGCTGATTCTTAGTAGGTAATTAAGTGCTACGAAGGTCACCTGATTTCTAATTGCATGTTATTAATTATGAAGTTTATAAGATAATTAATTTAACTCCATAACTACATATCCGTTCTTCATGTCGTCCAATTATAATTGATCTATTTTTAAACGTTTTAAATGTCAGTTTTTATGGAATGAGGTATTAATAAGAATTTTGTATAAGCTTCTTAAAATTAAAAAAGTTTCATATTATATATTTCTTCTATGAAAAGAAAATGACAGCCACTTAAGCATTATTCTATTTTACGCTTTTATTCACTTCACAATCTTGAGGGGAACTTTGCGTCTTTTAAACAATAGTACAGAAAAAAAAGTGACAAAAGAGCTATAACTTTCTTTTATGGTCGCCACTTTTACACTGAATGAATTAAATCAGCAAGATTTTCCAAAATTCAAAAGTTCTAATAGGTTTACAGGTTGTATCCGCAAGGCTACCCGGCGTGTGGGAGCAACTGGTAGGAGCTGAGGGGACGGTGTTATATGCTCACCCTCCGAAGGTTGGAGCCACACTGAGCCACTGCGGCCAGGCAACCCTCCCTCCCCTCACATCATGATGTTGACTCACTAATTTTACTCTCATTTCTTTGATACCTTGAAACTCTCTTGAAAAGTTCTAACTGGCTAACTTTCAAAGTATGAAGTAATAACACATACATTCTGGAACTGAAAATCAAATCAAGACAGAGAGTGAAAGAGAGAGAGAGAGAGAGAGAGAGAGAGAGAGAGAGAGAGAGAGAGAGAGAGAGAGAGAGAGAAAAGGTTCGTTCTAAGTAGTGAGAAAGTTGGGAGTTATTTCACACGATGAATGGAAGTTAAGTAGCCAGCATTACAGATGTATGGTGATGAAGGGGTGTAATAATAATCCCCTTTATGTTCCCCAACAGATGGACCTGACCCCTAATACTGTATATAGTGTTGATGGAGGCAGGTTAAAGCGATGGTCCCATAAATGCCACAAAAGCTCGGTTCAGTTTCTCAGAGGTTCGTTCCCATGAAGATATTCCCGTTAACTGATGATATAAGAATACATGTAACTGTTTGGCTTTAGTTAAAACACTAAAACAGCGGCCAATATAACACGAGAAGACTCTAACTCAACTAGATACATTCATTCACCAAGATTATTTATTTCAGAATTTCTCCTAACATTTGGATCACGTGAAAATTAGCCTCCTAATTTATTTTACCTGAAGATAAACTAAGATAAACTAACCTAACCTAACCTAACCTAACCTAACCTAACCTAACCTAACCTAAACCTAACCAAATCAAACGTAACAAAACATAACATACCCCCCCCCCCTAGGTAGCGTTAGGGTGTTTAATCCTCGGGTGATTCACAAATTCAAAACATTAATCTTGTCTCCTAATGACTTTCTCGTCCACTTCTAAGGACTCCTCTCAAGACACTAAGGACTCCGACACTGCCTCACCAACCTCCCATGGCTCCTTGCTCCCTCTACCAACCTCCTACTTCTCCTATTGTTGTAATCCTACTGACTATATATCCTCCTAATACCAGTCACTAACACAACACTGTTCGGTTTATATCTTCCCGTTCTTTAACCACTGATGTTATATTTGATAGTTTTTTTAATATGTTTTAACTTAATTTAACTAGTTAATATATTCCTCCATCACCAGTTACCAGGAATATTCATCGTAAGGCCTTTTGCATATTCATTACTACGGTACTATGCAATTCTCTTATTTAACCTTATTTACACGACTAGCTCCGTATTAATCTGTTTTATTTGCACTAATGTAGTTATTGTATAGTGCCATGACGAAACGTTAATTATTATTGTTATATCGTACAATAAAAGCCAAGATGATTGTGGGTAATATTTATAATAATAATAATAAATTACACTCATAATAATAATAATAATAATAATAATAATAATAATAATAATAATAATAATAATAATAATAATAATAATAATTTCTTCGCCTTAATTAAAAAAACACATTTCCACTCAATTTTCAACAATGACGCAGAAAAATAAAAATATCTTTCCTTCCTCAGTAGTTGAACGATTCCTTTTATTTCCTGTTTCTCTACTTAATTGCACAGTTCTTTTTGTTTCGTTCGACCATCTTATTTACTTTTCTTTCTCCTCGCAATAGGACTGGGTGGGGTTAAAACAATCCTCTGGTGATACAATTAGGTTTAGGCTCGCTACCCACTGACCGCCGCTGGGAGTGTTGCCATCTGGTGTGTATTGCTAGTGTTTTTATTGTTTTTTTTTGCTGTTCAATGGCGCTGTCTGGTGCTGTAGTGCTCGAGAAAAAATGATTATTTACCAAGTGATTTTAAATGGCATATATTTCTCTTATGTGATAATTAAGATCATATTGTCATTAACGCGCTTCAACAACTAAGGTCTTTAAGCTTGTAATGTAGTTTAGTAATTACTCTCGGTCATCAACAATTAAAAACTATAAGAGAGAACTCACTTATGATGTAAAAAATAACATAATTACGAATCTAACATCTCCTACCTTAATTTAAGTGTAATTTCATTGCGTTATGGTAATATTCGACGCCTTAAATACAACAGCAAATTTGACCACTGTATATTTGAGCTGATTTCCATTAAGTTACAACACACACACACACACACACACACACACACACACACACACACACACACACACACACACACAGAGAAAGACCAAGGTTATTCATATTTAGTGCGACATGCATCTGTTCTCCCAGAAGATGTAATGAATCATGAGAGTGCGGGAATCATTTCTTATTTTTTGCTTTCAAGTTGTTACCTGCATTTTAAATGAATCCTAAGCCGTCTGTGATGCGCGTGTGTGTGTGTGTGTGTGTGTGTGTGTGTGTGTGTGTGTGTGTGTGAGAGAGAGAGAGAGAGAGAGAGAGAGTTATGAGTGTTAACAAACGTAAAAATAAACAACAAACGAGATTAATTACATCTAGCTCTTATACTCTATGACGTCATCTCTAACAGCCAGCATTACGTCATAGATGAAGTGAAACACTTAGATCCGTCCTTACGTCTCCGGTTAAAAGGAAAACTATTACGGTAAAGAGCTCCGAGACTTCAGTGCGGGACGACCTGAATATGTAATCAGGATGATGTGTTCCGCTACGGTCACCTTCAATTACGAACTATGAAGAAGGATGATATGCGAGAGACCTTTTGTGGTTTAGTTCATATTGTGTGGAGGTATATACTCTATATGTATGTATGTATGTATGTATGTATGTATGTATGTATGTGTATGTATGTATGTATGTATGTATGTATGTATGTATGTATGTATGTATGTATGTATGTATGTATGTATGTATGTATGTATGTATGTATAGTAGAGTCGATATAATAATCATGTACGGAAAGCCAGACGCTATAACACCAATCACTTGCCACCCCCCCCAAAAAAAAAATACAATAAATAAATAAAAAATCAACACCCAACCCAAACACAAATTTCCATACATTATTTTTTTTCTTCACTAGTTTAAGTTTAAAATCAGACTTCTAATTCACCCAAAGATTCCTAAGTTTTGTTTTTCCTGGTAACTGAGTAAACGTAAATCTATCTAGTATCACTTCTGCTCTGTTTTCGTTGTTATAGTTGTGTCTTACAGTATTTGAGTGAGTCGGTCAGATGTGTTCTCTTATATTCAAGTGAGCTGCAGCACTCAAGGGTCTCAGTCAAGTCAATATTGTTGCTGTTGCTCACTTTATTGCTGTATTATTCTACCTAAATGTAATGTTCCTCTTTCACTTTCAGTTTCGTGGAAATTTTTCATTTAGCAACTCACTGAGAAATCCTCTTTTTGTCGCAGTTAAATACATTATTTAATACGTTTTTACTGTACAATTTAGGAGGAGGACTCAACGTACGAGCCATTGATACTAAATAATGTTTGTGATGTTGCTTCAGTAAGAGTATGAGGTAAGTATAAGTGAGAAAAAAACCCAACATAATGACCTTTGATAAAACGTCTATGTGTTTTAACTGTGGATTCTATTTAAACTCCAAAGTCAAATTGAAAAGAAAGAAGGCAAATTCTACCCTGCCAAGTCGAAATGAATAATATACCGTAACCTTATTTATTTCAGATTAAACAGATTTTCTTGATAATTTTCCAACTTTTCATAGCCCGCCGTGGACACCCCCCCCCCCCCCAGTATGGTTACCTATGTGTCATAGTCTGAGTTAGATTCTGTGAGACGTGTTTATAAACCTCTAGTAAACTTGTGAAAATTACTTCAGGTGTCTTTCAGAATCTTGTTTATGCCATAGTTTACGATGGAAATAACCGGAGGAAAATTTAGCGTATAAACCTTTAAGGATTCATTTTTTCAGTCGTAAGTTAATGGGTAAAGATGATACTCAGATGAAAAATTCTTCACCATTTGGGGAACAAATTTCTCGTACGAACATTTGAGAATCTATCTTCTCTCATGAGCAGATGAGAATACTGGCTAAGTTAGTTTGGGTTGACAGAACAGCAAGTTGAGAGAACAGCAGGTTGACAGGACAGCAGGATGAGAGAACAATAGGTTGACAGGACAGCAGGTTGAGAGAACAATAGGTTGAGAGAACAGCAGATTGACAGGACAGCAGATTGGCAAAGCAGTAGAGTGACAGAGCAATAGATTGACAGAACATCAGTGTCGACAAGGCATTCGATTGACAGGACAGAAGGTTGAGAGAACAGCACGTTGACAGGACAACAGGTTGACAGGACAACAGGTTCAGAGGACAGTAGGTTGAGAGAACAGCAGGTTGACAGGACAGCAGGTTCAGAGACAGTAGGTTGAGTGAACAGCAGGTTGACAGGACAGCAGGTTGACAGGGACAGCAGGTTCAGAGGACAGTACGTTGAGAGAACAGCAGGTTGACAGGACAGCAGTTTCAGAGGACAGTAGGTTGAGAGAACAGCAGGTTGACAGGAGAACAGGTTCAGAG
Source organism: Homarus americanus (assembly GCF_018991925.1). Taxonomy (NCBI): domain Eukaryota; kingdom Metazoa; phylum Arthropoda; class Malacostraca; order Decapoda; family Nephropidae; genus Homarus; species Homarus americanus. Next base: position 6,408,244 of record NW_024737068.1, read on the forward strand.
GACAGTAGGTTGAGAGAACAGCACGTTGACAGGAGAACAGGTTCAGAGGACAGCAGGTTGAGAGAACAGCAGATTGACAGGACAGCAGGTTCAGAGGACAGCAGGTTGAGAGAAAAGCAGGTTGACAGGACAGCAGGTTGATAGGACAGTAGGTTGAGAGAACAGCAGGTTGACAGGACAGCAGGTTCAGAGGACAGTACGTTGAGAGAACAGCAGGTCGACAGGACAGCAGGTTCAGAGGACAGTAGATTGAGAGAACAGCAGGTTGACAGGACAGCAGTTTCAGAGGACAGTAGGTTGAGAGAACAGCAGGTTGACAGGACAGCAGGTTGATAGGACAGTAGGTTGAGAGAACAGCAGGTTGACAGGACAGCAGGTTGATAGGACAGCAGGTTGAGAGAACAGCAGGTTGACAGGACAGCAGGCTGACAGGACAGCAGGTTCAGAGGACAGGCTGAAAGAACAGCAGGCTGACAGAGGACAGCAGGTTCAGAGGACAGTAGGTTGAGAGAACAGGTTGGCAGGCAGGTTGATAGGACAGCAGGTTCAGAGGACAGTAGGTTGAGAGAACAGCAGGTTGACAGGACAGCAGGTTCAGAGGACAGTAGGTTCAGAGAACAGCAGGTTGACAGGACAGCAGGTTGATAGGACAGCAGGTTCAGAGGACAGTAGGTTGAGAGAACAGCAGGTTGACAGGACAGCAGGTTGATAGGACAGCAGGTTCAGAAGACAGTAGGTTGAGAGAACAGCAGGTTGACAGGACAGCAGATTGAGGTGTTCATGTGGTCTTTCTCCCTTACTCAGCACCTACTAGGTATTATTATTAATGCTTGACCTTCTATAATGTGTTGGGGAGTGTAGTTCCGAGAAGGAGGTAGGGAGGGGGATAGAAAGTGGAAGAGGTAAAGAGGAAGGGAAGAAGGAAGGGAGGAAGAAAGAAATATGGATTTATTATTGGGAAAGAAAGATGGACAAGGAGAGAGAGAGAGAGAGAGAGAGAGAGAGAGAGAGAGAGAGAGAGAGAGAGAGAGAGAGAGAGAGAACATATTACACACTCACAATATAAACACTCAACAGGTATCTACATAAATATCATCACAACATTAATCATCGTTGATTGAAAATTATTATTGTGAGTTTTTTTGCCGTGTTTCCCTCTCTTTAATAAATATTGACATCCCTGGATTAGCACCACATAAACAGTGAAGTATTACCATAAAGATGAAATAAATAAAGAAATTGATTAATACTATATTAACAAAAGAAAACAGGGTAGACCACAGTTAATAATAATAATAATAATAATAATAATAATAATAATAATAATAATAATAATAATAATAATAATAATAATAATAATAATAATAATAATAATAAAATACACAGAATTGTGAGGTCAACCTTCCGTGATTACATTTGACCTGTCACTATCTGCCACACACCATGCCCAAGTGACCAATTACTTACAACTGCTCACACACACACACGGATGTAATTTGTGAGAGCCACCACAGGCACATAATGATGGAGCAGGTGATGTTTCCGCTAATTGTCATCCAGTCGTCACCTGTGTATCTAATGCTGATATTTTTGACACGGGAGAGAAACATTGCTGGATTATCTCTCTCTCTCTCTCTCTCTCTCTCTCTCTCTCTCTCTCTCTCTCTCTCTCTCCTTCACCTCACTCGAGATCGACGAGAAACAGTGAATAAAGAGCTCGGTAATACGTCACTGTTTTTCACTTTTCAAATGGTCATTAAGGCCGAGGGTCAGCGGGTCAGTAATTGCAAAATCAGGACATGAGAACCTCAGTGGACTTAAAATTGGGGGAGGGGGGAGAAATAAATCAGGAGGTAAATTTATCATTTATATCAGTATAATTTGATATGTAAATGTATGTAAATATGCTCCTCTCTCTCTCTCTCTCTCTCTCTCTCTCTCTCTCTCTCTCTCTCTCTCACAAAACACTGGGGGGACCTCACCATATTTCAGCTTCCTAGTGGCTACCTACACATCACATGACTCGCCTTTCCTCTGTGATCTTTTTAAGCCATATATCAACCATGTCTTTCACTTTTGGGAGCTGAGATTGCGCCTTCCTATATCTTGGACGTTTTACTGCTCTACCTCCTTTGATTATTAAGCTTATAGTGGGTGTATGTTTATATTTTCCCCAGCTATTACTCACAGGTACAGAGGGTAAGGTGTGTTGTTAGTTTTCCCTCCCGTATATTTTGTGATTTTAGTAGTTTTTCTTCTTTAAAATTCCACATGTGATAGGCGGGTCCCGTACTAGCGTGAGCGACCTTAACCCTATAGAGCTCATAACTGTTTCTATGTCCCTATATAGTATTTTTACAGTGAAGAGAGACACTACGTTTCCTAATTCACTGAATGTCAACTTATGGACAGATAATGTAAATTATTTATACGGCTTCCTGTTGTATTATCGTCACCCCAACTGCAATGCCTCCCATGTGCTAATAAATACAGTGCTATCCGAGCAAAATAAACCACTGCACATTAAACAACATCCAAGAAAGCTTCAAAATGAGCTTTTTTTTTGTGTCAGTATCAGAATTCTGTTAGTCAAGTTTAATGCCAAACCCATTGACGTGGTAATAATACAGGTTTATGCTCCAATAAATGAGGGTGAGGATAAAGTTTTAATAAAGTTTTATAAAGTGAAAATTATAATGGACGATTTTAATATAATTATAAGAAAGGGAAAGAAACACCATAAATAACACCACTTGGGTAATTAGTATTTAAGAATACCACAAGATAATTATAGGAGATTACTTATTTAAACCTTATCCAAGGCATCTTTACACATACTATCAGTTACATCATAACAATGCTCAAAACTACTGTAATAAGAACTCGGTTACCGGTAAGAAGAGGCAGAGAGAGGTAGAGTGTGAGTCAGCCCACGTCTCTGCAATGAGTTCAGTGAGGGTAAAACTTAAGATATTAAAAAAGATAGAAGTTGGCAAAAAATTAAATAAAATTTAGAAAAGCTGAAAACAGAGTCAGGAATAGAATATGAAATTGTAACGTAAAAAATATATTGGTAACATTAGAAAAACAAGAAATAGGAAAATAGTGGAATGACTTTAAAGAAATAATATTAAAGACCGGAGAAAACTTAGTAAATGGTAACAATACTTTAAAGAAATTAATAGGATAACAAAGTTGGCTCAAAGACGTGAGACAAGAAAATTACAAAAATATGTGAAAATAGACAAGCTAAAAAGATTTCCTAATAAAAAAAAATAAATGAAAGATGATAACGATGGGAGACATAAGTACTGAGACATGTACACAAGAGATAAAAGACAGGAAGCAGAAAGGAAATCATATATAGTAGGACTGTATAAAGCAGTGATGATAAGATCCTGTTTGGAGCAAAAATAAAAAGTTCCGGTAAAAAAGAAAAGTGAGCAGCGTAGGCCTATGTAGAAGACCAATATAATGATAGTTGATAAAGGTAAGATAAGAAAATAAATCAAGCTATCAATTTTGGAAAGAAGTAGTATGGAGTAGCTGTGAACAATATGAATAATGATGAAACAAATAAAAGTTAATCATAAAAATAAAATATTCGGTACGAAGATGAAACATACTCATACTACTATACATGAACTTATACAAACTCATAAATAAAGTTAAGTAAATTAGAAGGAAAAGATAAAGAATATGATCTTAGAAATGTTGCAAAGACGGGAATGATGGTTGATTGTAAATTATAATAAGTCCTAAGTTATGGTAAAGACGAGGGAACTTATACTGTAGATGTAGGGAAAAATATTTGTTTTTGTAGATGATCATTAGCTTTGATGACAGATGTGAAAGAACAGTCACAACAATAATATCTAAAGCAAAGGCAGTATTCGATAACTCACGATATCTGTTAAAAGTGGACATTGATTTTAGTTTGGGAGAAAAGCTTCAGAAAGGCAATATGTAGTTAATACTTTTGAATGGGTCAGAAGCGTAATACTTTTAACAGACTCTTCAGTAGGAGGTTAGAGGCTTTTGAAATGTGGAGCCGAAGGAAAACCTTAAGATGAGTTGTAATAAAAAAAAAACGAAGAAGGAGCAAAGAGAAAAAGTAAAGATTGAGAGAATAGGAAAAATGAGGCAATTTGGCATTATAATTAAGGATGAGCGGGTAATGGCAGAGATATTAATCGGTTAAATTGAGGGTATAACGGTCAGGGGAAGACAGACGCGAGGACGGATCAATGAAATTAAAAGCTGAGGTCCGGGAGAGATACAAAATCTGGGAAAATTAGTAGAGAGCATGAGAACGTTTGGTGAGGAGAACCATGGCTGTGTGTGTGTGTGTCAGCTACTATCCTCATATCTGAGTGTAGAGTAGGTATTTTAGTTTGACAATGAAATAAATTGATGATGTTTAATGATTCTAATGATATCAGATTGAGTGTTGTTTTTGTTCTTATTCATCAATAATGATGGAAATGTTCTTAATAAAACAGAGGCTTACTAAGTTATGCGCACTACTTCTTTTGCAGCAACTACATCATAAGAGTTCCTAAAAATTTGCTTTCCATACACAGACCTCTGTAAAATTTTAATTTCTCCTAGTTGTTAGACTAGCAAATCCAAGGAAAGTACCTTACAAGTCTGCAGGTTTTCACGTGGGTATGCATAGATCTAAGAATAACTTTTAACTTACTGGTCACGGTAAAGCAAATATTTATTTGTATATTCTCCATAAATACTCAATTCGGCTTTTGACGTTAATGTAATTGAACTGAATTCCTGCACGCTTTATTGGGTATTTCACTAGTGAGAAGTTATGCAATGCCTTCTTCACACTTTCAAACAGGTATCATGAATTATTAATAGTTTCTAAAATTGTCAGAAGGCCCCATGAATAGCACAAATTATTTTGGTGTTATTTCCTTATGCACTATCACACACACTAAAATTAAACTGCAAAAGTATAACACACAATTGCACAATACAAAACACTCAATGCACAGTGGCACCTCCAATAAAGGTAAAAATCAAACCCCTAAAATGTATCTGTTACTTAATAGACCAATTAAAGTCTCTGAGCCAAAATTCAGCTGTACAATAGCCTCAGAATTCAGTCAAATTACTTGATCCTTCATTAGAATATTATACCAATCAACTTTGTCTATGTCAAGTTATGCACATCCCAATAATCCATGCAAATTTATCTGAACTGGCCCAATTTGTGAACAGCCTTTTCCTTCTATGAGTAAACTGACATTTGCCTGTGCGTTAGTTTTTAATATTATCAATATATTTCTGGGGTGTATTAGGCCCCAACTAGCTGTCATTGCCCCAGCCCCAGCAACAACCCTTGTCCTAGGAGTCTATGATGACTGTACAGACATCTGCTTGTCATTCACACCTGAATTCTGGTGAAGGAGCTGAGAAACAAGACACCATTTCTGAGAACAGTTTGAATAGAACTACCTAAATCCTAATATATTATAAGGAATCCACAAAACACTTAAAAACATTCCGTTTTAATGTTCTATTTACACTAGTATTTTTTTTTTTGGTGTGGGGAGCAAAAAAAAAAAAAAAAAAATTAGCTGCTCTGTGGTTCAGTGGCTAAAAATCATTCAAATGACTTTCAGCCATTCATGGTGCAGTCGATGGCATCCTTGGCTGCTGCGTGGGTTTGAGTCATGCAGGAGCTGTAGTGTTATCTGTGCAATACATTATAAGTTTAGCGAGGTTGGAGCTCGGTTTGTTGTTCTTAGGCTATTGTGTGGAAGCCAACGAGACTCTTAAGATATAGTCAGGGTGACCTTGGCCTCTCAGGTCTTCTTGTACTCAAATAGTGTGGCCAGCGGGTGTCAATTTCTCTGAGTGAACAGAATATTGATTAATCTTCACACGCCTCACTTGGATGAGTTTCTCTTCCATGTGTGGTTTTATGTTAATTAACCGAATAACAACTTTTCGAGTGCTTATATCTACGGTGACGGGAGTGTTGTATATTACCTCGTGGATTTCACTGTGTTAATGCTATACTGTTTTCTGCCGGAACAGATCAGGATTTCTTTAGCTCACTCCCTTGAACGCTTAGATCATCTTAGACTCTAGTGTCCAAAGAACGCTCAACCGATCTTTGACACAGACGAGAGTAACATAAAGTTTACTATAGCTTACGGGAACACAGATACACGTAACAATCATAGGTTATGCAAACAACTACCTTCCTTCACTAATAACGTCACCTGAAACGACAAATACACTTCTCAAAACCACAAATTATATTATCTTAGGTCAACCAGCGTCCGACATGCAGCTAATGTCGATAACTAATTCAAGGACACAAGTTTTGACGATCTTAAAGTGAACACAACAATACAGTCCTCAAGACTTCTCACAAGATGTTGACTTTTTCTCTGTCCAACTGAGAATACAGGTAAAGACCATCACGTCATCTTTTATCCCGACTGACAGCTTTTAACTTACAACAAAACTCAACCTTGATGTTAGAGTATTTGATATGAAAGATTCAGTAACACAGGAGTTGAATTTTGTATCTAAGGTGAAAGAATTTAAAGTAAAGTCGACGTGTGGAGAGTGAACTGGGACCCTAAGCTGCCCCGAGAGAGAGAGAGAGAGAGAGAGAGAGAGAGAGAGAGAGAGAGAGAGAGAGAGAGAGAGGGCAGATAGTGCTGTTGTGGTAACATTTTGTAGTGGAGATTATCTGCTCGTTCACTCACAAACTCACACAACAACACAGTGACACACACACACACACACACACACACAAACACACACACACACACAGATACACATGAAAACTTACACATCCACAAATAAATAAAAACAGGCATATTAAAGGAAACACACACACACACACACACACACACACACTCAAACCTGTCAGGCCCATGTCACTCGCCACACTTCCCTGCATCACAACTACCAAGTGTCAGTATACCTTGATTTACCCAATACAAGTGAGCGGAGTGAAAGTATTATAGGCTGTATTGTGTAGACAGACAGAAAGACAGACAGACAGACAGACAGACAGACAGACAGACAGACAGATAGATAGACAGATAGATAGATAGATAGATAGATAGACAGGCAGAGAAATAGACAGATAGATAGACAGACAGACAGGGAGAGAGATAGGAATGGAATATATTCATGGGTAGTCAGCGAGAACTATCTTAATTGCATTTTCTTCCCCCTCAATGAGAAATTCTCTATCTCTGTGTCTCAGTGTCTCTCTATATGTTCCTATTTCTCTTTCTTTTATCTTTCCTCCCTTCTCTTCCTCTTATTGTTATGTCTTCTCGATAGATATTCGGCTATTGTAGAGAGAGAGAGAGAGAGAGAGAGAGAGAGAGAGAGAGAGAGAGAGAGAGAGAGAGAGGTTGTTGCTGAGTTTTCTCTTTCTCTGACTCTCTGCTCCTCACCTCTGTCTGTCTGTCTGTCTGTCTGTCTCTCTTTCTCTCTCCTTCTTTTAGCGTTTCTCTTTCTTTTTCGCTCGTTCTCTTTCTCCCTCTCCCCCTTTCTCCTTCACCCTTTCATCCCCCCTTTCTCTTTCTCACTCTTTCCCTCCTTTCTCTTTCACCTTCCATCCGCCCTTTCTCTGATTTTCTTCCTCTTTCCCTTCCCAATTGTATTAAAGTACAAAAGTAAGAATATTAAACAGTGAACATTACAATTATTCGTTTACACACCACCAATGATATTAAAGACCGAGGGCATCCATGGAAATCCATTCGTTAAGTGAAAAAACCTATATTGAGTGATAGAACCCATGTATTAATGAGGGTTAGGTTCCAGGGAGGTGGATTGTTAGTCAATTTGGAATTTTTCACACAAAGTTCACTTCTATGCATCTTGTAAGAATAGTAGTAAAGAATAAATATATTGAAAACGATTAAATTTATACAGGTACAGTCAAAGAAAAAGACGCGTTATGCTTATCATGCCTTATGTTCTGAAACCCACGACGAACATTTTGGTAAATTTCCCCGTTCAGTCTCAAACCTCGAAGCTTCACTGGCACTTAACCCAAATTCTTCGTCATGAGTTTCGGAACATAACACTAGGAGGTGTAACACAACTTTTTTCTTTGACTGGACAATAGAGCATATACAGTATGTGTCTCTGCGCATCTTGGGTGGCCATCTGGACTGTGATAGCTAATAGTTTGCATTCTTTAAAGTGAAAGGTATCAAAATATAATTGTTATTCGTTAAAGCGAATATTTGCTTTCGTATAAAGTAAAAAGGGGTAACAAAATGTGTTTTTCGTTAAAATTAGTTTTCGATTATCAGACATGTGTAATCCTCATATTATTCTACATACAAATACTAATTTTTCAAACGAATAATTAATTTACACACTACATTAATATTCAAGACGAGTATTAGTTAACCTATACACACTATAGATAATATTTAAGACCAAGTATTAATTTACATACCAACAGAAATATTCTAGAACAAGTACATACAGGGGTACGGTATCACTTTACAAAAAAAAATAATATTGAAGACCCACACTTTAATATATAGATAACATAAATTATTTAAAAGGTTAGGAGTGAAGTATTTCCTTCGCTAGAGGCTGAAGGAGTTTCCGTACAATATGTTCACGTCAATAATGTTTTGTGGATGTTTTGAGTTTCACTATGTATATATTCTCTCTCTCTCTCTCTCTCTCTCTCTCTTCTCAATGTGCTTTTACTTTTCTTTCTTACTTTCTTACTTCCTGTTCGTTCGTCCCCTACTCTCTCTCTCTCTCTCTCTCTCTCTCTCTACGTTCGGTTGGTAATCCCCGGATGTAATTTGCGAGGGCTGCCACCAGCTCGTGAAGGTGATGTTGCTTTTAAGCTCCAGTAAATATACTTGCTAATTAGCGTACAGGTGACACACTTTTTTGTTTTCGGTGGGTAATCCGACCGTGAAGGAGAGAAGGAGCATGGGAATGACGAGGGGTGGAAGGAAAAGGTAAGAAGGAAAGGGAACTGAAAGATTGGAAGAGCGAAATGGTGGGAAAGAAGGTGAGAAAATGCAAGGATGGGGAAAGGTAAAAAAGAGCACAGGAAAATGAAGGAATGAGATGGGAAAAGATGAATAGAGAGACAAGGAGGAAGAGTGACGGAAAACACAGATTGGGGGAAAATGTGGAAAGAGATTATAAGAAAATGAGAAAGACGAATAAATATGGGAAAAAAAATGAGGAACTGAAGCTGGAAAAGGAAGGAAGAAAACAGGATTGGCAATTGGAAGAGGAATGGAATGGAAAGAGACAGAGGCAGATGCGAAGGGGAAGAAATTAGAGACAGGCAGAACGGGATGATAAGGAATCAGAGAGAATAAGTAAGGAGTAAGAACGGAGGGTGGGGGGAGAAGCAGAGAGGCAGAGCAAAAGCGATGATAAACAAGGGAGATGAGAGGTAGACAGAGGAAGGAAGAGGCAATGAGATACGAAAGCTGTAGAAGGAAGGCGAGAAGAGGCGCAGTAACTGAGGGTGATAGAGGCAATATGTGTCAGTACTAAACACATCAACGCAGTCTACGGGCGAATTCACTTTGGTTACCCATTAAATTTGCATCTCCATTACGTATATAGCCCGTTTTCCCTTAGTATCTATATTAACCAAACAGGCGGAGAATCTCTCTCTCTCTCTCTCTCTCTCTCTCTCTCAGCACCAGGGTGATAGTGCGTCACAGCAACAAGAGCTAAGTCAGTCAGGACGTCTTGGTATTGTTGGCTTTTACGATTATATAAAAAAAAACCCACAGTGAAGTGACCGAGGAAGATGTGGTACACTTAAAAGTGAAAGTGAGTCAGTAGATTGTAAATAAGTAAATAAAGATACAAGTACAATTAGATGTTTAAATAACTGTATAAAATAGACATAAGAATATTAGTAGATGTAAGAGGTTTATATACTTACTCTCGCCTTAAATTTCAAATAAATTTAATATGTTTACTTTTACCTTATTATATTTACTTATATGTAATTAATTTATTGTTATTGCTGTAAATAAGAATGAAAATGCATATAGGCAAAGAAAACCTAGAAAATTGCACACACACACACACACACACACACACACACACACACACACACACACACAGTCAGCCCCAACAAACATGCAAGTAATCACGCCAAAGCAATTTTTAAGTTACCCAAATCAAACTTTCTCCGTAAAAGATCAACCACACTACAGAACAACCCAAACAACAGCAAACAATTTTGTCTCTCTTTTATTTATTCAGGTCAAACTTTCAGTGGTCATTGATCCATTCCTCATTTCAACTCACCTGATGGTTCATTGGTCTTAGATTCTCAGAAGTTCAATTTACTTTCTCAAAATTGTCTCTCTAACTCAACACTTCAAGAAGATAGGAGGATGACTGCTCATTTGGATCTGGAGTTGCCTGAAATTTCGGCCCTCGGATATAAAACAAAAGATGTAGTAAAAATCCTGAACGATTTCAAGACTTACAATGCTCGAGGCCCAGACGAGATTCACTCACTTGTTCTCATTAAGTTCTCTACTCAGGTTTCTCCTGTTTTCTCTAAACTCTTCAGACTATCTTCCCACACTTCAGCCTCCTCCTCATCATGGAAAGATGCCAATATTCATGAACCCCCAAAGAGATGTGATAAATCTAACCCTTTAAATTATAACTAAATTTCCATTATTTCAACAAAAGTAAAGATTTTTAAAACGGTAAACAATAACCATAATTCTCAAATACCTTGACAATAACCCTCTCCCCAGTGATCAACAGTGTGATGCTCAATCTGCTGTTATCCCTCATACACTCAATCCTCCAATCAATAGACGGCAAAAGTGGAACCCATGCAGTGGCTCTCGACATTGCCAAAGCTTTTGACAGAGTTTGGCACCGATCTATACCTGTAAAAATACCTTCCCTTGGCCTTTCTTCAGTAGTCGCTTTAATTTCTCCCATTCTATATGACCAGATAGTTCTGGTCTCTAACTATCACTGTATTAATGCCAGAAAAAAAGCGAAAATGGGTGCAGGAAAAACATCAAAATAGGAAGCATTTATACACTCGCAGGGATATCTCGTCACTTCCCAAGTCTACAGATACTTCTACAGTTAGTGTTATGACGAGATATACTCAACAGTGCCACCACCACACACCTCCATTGATCCACGAGGGCATCTGGGAGGGCCCCTGGCTTGTTTGTTGAAAATCCATTCTGCAGAACCTCTGTCTCCCAAAACTCATTTATACCCTAGACTAGCACTGTGCGGAACCCCCTGCCCCAGAGTTTTTCCTTTATCATATAACCCGCATCAGGTAAAATCATCCCGCTGCAAATAACTTCAGCCTCAGGCAAGGGGACGTCGCCTATGTGAATTATATAACAGCTACACTTGTGTGGTGTAATCTTTCTCTGCGCTTGTTATTTGTTAAACAAGACACTTAAATTTATCTTCATAACGTTAAGTAACGACAATATATGTTCAGTAAAAGCAACAATTATTTTTACGTCCTCCAGTTCCATAAGTTCTCACACTCATATTTACGAGGAAACTTAATCGTACATCTTTGAGAATCCAGTCGCAAGTTGTATCAGGTTATCCCTCTAACTGGAGGAGTGAAAACCCATTTAAGTAACTCACTGAATCTACAACACAAAGATGGATGCTCAAAGGTTCACATGTTACTTGAGACGTGAAAACTTAATTAAGCTACGACACAAAGATGGATTTCTCTTATCCATACATAGTTAGGGAAGGGGCAGGCGACAAGAGAATATATCGTAAATGTTTTTTTTTGAGAATTGTCGTCCTGAATGTGAGATATGTAAGGGAGGGAGAGAGGGAGGGAGGGAGGTCGCTAGATTGGATTTTGTTACGAAGGGCAAGGGAGAATGGGGGAGGCCCTGCCCAGTTATGGAAGGTATTAAATGTGGGGAGAGATATGGCTTTTGTGAGAGGTTGTGGCGAGTGGGAAGGTGAAGGAGGGAGGGAGAGACAGAGGTATAAATGGATGAAGGGAAGAAAAGGAGAAAGGAAAGTGGGAGAAAAGGTGAATGGCAAGGATAAATGAAGGTAGGAAGGAAGAGAGAAGGATGTGCGAAATAGATAGATAGAGAAGGAAAGAGCAAGATGGGAAATTTAGAAGGACGGGATAGATGGAAGTAATAGGGGAGAGAGAGAGAGAAAGAATGGGGGGTAAGGGAGTGAGAAAAGGAAGGATATAGAAGAGGGCAGGAGAAGGAAAAAATGAATCGGTGGAAGCAGGAAGGATGAGAGAGAGAGAGAGAGAGAGAGAGAGAGAGAGAGAGAGAGAGAGAGAAATGAGTGTTGGGATGACCGGATGGAAAGAGAGAGAAAGAGAGAAAGGAAGGGAGAGATAGCTAGTTGGATGGATGGATGGAGGGAGGGAGAGAGAGATGGAGGGAAAGGCACACTGGGTCGACTACGTAAAATAAAACCAGGTCTTTTTTCGCAACATTTTTAGACATTTTTATTCACTCGAGGAATCCAAAAGAAAGTCATAGACGAAAATAGTTCAAGAAAAATTAACCTTAAAACAGAAGAAGATGTCTTTGGGATTTTGTTATTGTTTCTGATCTTCGTTGACTCCCCGAGCAACTGTATTTTACGCAAATGGATCTTGAGAAAAATGTGTTTTATTTTTCTGGGATATGTTAAGAGAACGTGTCTAGCATACGGAGAATCTCGGTTATAATTTTGATGATATATTTAGACGTTGTGTTTGGAGTTGATCTTAAGTCTACAGTCAGAAGCATCATTATTTACAGAGAATATTTGTCAAGTGAGCCTTTGGGGTTCTTAACCTTGGCCTCACGAGAAGTGAAGGAGGCGAGGCAGAATTATGTGAGGAGAAAACAAGGAAGATATTATTGGCTTTCACTGTGATTTTTATAAAGGTTAAAATGAACTCTCTCTCTCTCTCTCTCTCTCTCTCTCTCTCTCTCTCTCTCCTTCCCGTCCTTGCCTTCCTCTCCAGACAGTAAGTATCTTCCTCCCTGCACTTGGAAACATCTTCAGGTACCATCGTCGCCATCACAGTGGATCTAAGAAGGGCATCTTGACCTTCATAACAAAAGACGCAGCTTACATCTTTTATAAAGAGACGCTCATCTGTTGTCTGGGTAAATAAACAAAGAATGTTTACATCTCTTAAAATAGACCCCAAGCTGTTGTCTACATGGGAATACAAAGACCCGGTTTAATCTTTTGTAAGCGGAGGGTGAGCTACGGTATGGGTATATATAGCTACAACTTTAACCTTTTCTGCAGAGAGTAATATACGGATTCATACAATTTATCTAAAAAACAGTAATAAAAACGCCGCTCTGGGTATTAATTAGGCTCTATAGGTAAAGTGATTCCAATATGGTGTCCATATCATAAAGATTTAATCAGGATATAATAGACATTTTAGAGAAATATGATAGAAATATTCCCATAACTTAGTGAACTTATGGTTATATGGTGATAGTCTGATAAACCTGGTGATTTAACTTAAACAAGGGAGATAAAGAGCCTTAAACCTGTTGAATCAGCCTTATGGTCTATGATAAACCCGTACATAAACCTAATACTAAACCCCATTATTTTATTACGCCAATGAAACCAACCTGCTTGATAATCGCCTCTTCTCTGACATACTGTTGACAAAGAATTTTTCATCCCCGGTATTTGAGCGAAAATTAATGTTTGTGTTGTGTACATCCCCTTGTGATATACCTTTGATGGTTTGTTATTACAGGTTATTGGAAGAATGATAATGCCTCGGGTATAATGTATCTGGGTTTTAGTTGTGAAAATAAACACATAACCTCTTGTTTGGTGTGACTAACTGGAGCATAACAGTATACATGTAATATATCTATCTATCATTACATATGCATATACTGTACAGTGTACATGACACACTTTCATTTTCCTACTCTGACGTAAACTGCATATCTTAAACACTGCAATGCTTATTTAATCTACACACCGTCACTTGTATTGCCGTCTGTCCTTTCGCATGCAGCCGCCCACCCTCCCACCTACCAGCCCAACCAACCGCCCTCCCTCCCACCTACCAGCCCAACCAACCGCCCTCCCCTCCACCTACCAGCCCAACCAACCGCCCTCCCTCCCACACTACCAGCCCAACCAACCGCCCTCCCTCCCACCTACCAGCCCAACCAACCGCCCTCCCTCCCACCTACCAGCCCAACCAACCGCCCTCCTCCCACCTACCAGCCCAACCGCCCTCCCTCCACCTACCAGCCAACCAACCGCCCTCCCTCCCACCTACCAGCCCAACCAACCGCCCTCCCTCCCACCACCAGCCCAACCAACCAATCCTCCCTCCCACCACCTACCAGCCCAACCAACCGCCCTCCCTCCCACCTACCAGCCCAACCAACCGCCCACCCTCCCACCTACCAGCCCAATCAACCGCCCTTCCCTCCCACCAGCCCAACCGCCCACCCTCCCACCTACCAGCCCAACCAACCCCCACCCTCCCACCTACCAGCACAACCATCCGCCCACCTCCCACCTACCAGCCCAGTCAACCGCCCTCCTCCCACCAGCCCAACCATCCGCCCCCCCCACCGACCAGCCCAACCAACCGCCCTCCCTCCCACCTACCAGCCCAACCATCCCCCCCTCCGCCTCCCCTCCACCTCCAGCCCCCGCCCTCCCTCCCACCTACCATCCCAATCAACCGCCCTCCTCCCACCTACCAGCCCAACCATCCGCCCTCCCTCCCACCTACCAGCCCAACCAACCGCCCCCCCTCCCACCGACCAGCCCAACCAACTGCCCTCCCTCCCACCTACCATCCCAATCAACCGCCCTCCCTCCACCTACCAGCCCAACCAACCGCCCTCCCTCCCACCTACCAGCCCAACCAACCGCTCTCCTCCCACCTACCAGCCCAACCAACCGCCCACCTCCCACCTACCAGCCCAACCAACAGCCAGCTCCCTCCCACCTACCAGCCCAACCAACCGCCCCACCCTCCACCTACCAGCCCAATCAACTGCCCTCCCTCCTCCTACCAGCCCCCAACCGCCCACCTCCAGCCCTACCAGCCCAACCAACCCCCACCCTCCCACCTACCAGCACAACCATCCGCCCACCCTCCCCACCAGCCCAATCAACTGCCCTCCTCCCTCCCTACCAGCCCAACCAACCGCCCTCCCTCCCACCTACCAGCCCAACCACCTGCCCTCCCCTCCCACCTACCAGCCAACCAACCGCCCTCCCTCCTCCCACCAGCCCAACCCACCGCCCTCCCTCCCACCTACCAGCCCCATCCGCCTCCTCCCACCTATCCGCTCAACCAACAGCCCACCCTCCCACCTACTAGCCCAACCAACCGCCCACCCTCCCACCTACCAGCCCAACCATCCGCCCTCCCTCCCACCTACCAGCCCAACCGCCCTCCCTCCCACCTACCAGCCCAACCATCCGCCTCCCTCCACCAACCAGCCCAACCAACCGCCCTCCCTCCCACCTACCATCCCAATCAACCGCCCTACCTACCAGCCCAACCAACCGCTCTCCCTCCCACATCCCTCCCACCACCAGCCCAACCAACCGCCCTCCCTCCCACCTACCAGCCCAACCAACCGCCCACCCTCCCACCTACCAGCCCAACCAACCGCCCTCCCTCCCACCTACCAGCCCAACCAACCGCCCTCCTCCCACCTACCAGCCCAACCAACCTCCCTCCCCACCCACCACCTACCAGCCCAAACAACCGCCCTCGCCCACCTACCAGCCCAACCAACCGCCCTCCTCCCTCCTACCAGCCCAACCAACCGCCCACCCTCCCACCTACCAGCCCAACCAACCGCCCTCCCTCCACCTACCAGCCCAACCAACCGTCCCTCCCACCTACCAGCCCAACCAACCGCCCTCCCTCCCACCTACCAGCCCAACCAACCGCCCTCCCTCCCACCTACCAGCCCAACCAACCGCCCTCCTCCCTCCTACCAGCCCAACCAACCGCCTCCCTCCCACCTACCAGCCCAACCAACCGCCCTCCCTCCCACCTACCAGCCAACCAACCGCCCTCCCTCCCCACCTACCAGCCCAACCAACTCCTCCCACCTCCAGCTCCCTCCAACCCACCAGCCAACCAACTGCCCTCCCTCCCACCTACCAGCCCCAACCAACCTACCAGCCCAACCAACCTCCCTCCCTCCCACCTACCAGCCCAACCAACCGCCCACCCTCCCACCTACCAGCCCAACCAACCGCCCTCCCAGCAACCAACCGCCCACCCTCCCACCTACCAGCCCAACCAACCGCCCTCCTCCCACCCAACCGTACCAGCAACCAACCGCCCACCCTCCCACCTTACCAGCCCAACCAACCGCCCACCCTCCCACCTCTCGCCCTCCCTGCCGACTTAACTCTTAAATCCTTCACCTACACACATATCTATATTCGCCCATACCCTTTTCCTCTCACTCAAACTCACCCACACTCATCCACGCTCACGTAAACTGACCCACACATTCACCCCACATTCTACTGCACTCGCTCAAACTTCCCCACACTCACTCACATACACCCACACACAGCCATATTCGCCCGTTCACTCACACTCCACACTCACCTACACTCGCCCACACACACTCACATTCACCCATACACACCAACACTCACTCACAATCAACCGTCACACACAAACACCAATGATTATCAATTTATCACCCACAGACAGAAAGACAGACAATAAGACGGTCAGACAGGGAGTTACTCCCGGCTGGGAAGATATTGGAAGCATAATGTGTTGTCTAATGGTAGACCCTGCTGCCATATGGCATCACGAAAATTGTGTCCAAGTCCAAGGTTGCTCATCTGACTTTCTGCCTCATTTACACACAATTGCAGGGTCTCAATTGTTTCTCTTACTTGGACAACACAACATACATAATGTATATCATTTCTCACTCTTGATTTATTTTTTCGATTTTGTATTTATTTATGGTTATTATTTGTATTATTTTATTTTTATTTTTATTAATTTGCTATTAATTTTATTAATTGTTGTAATAATAATAATAATAATAATAATAATAATAATAATAATAATAATAATAATAATAATAATAATAATAATAATAATAATAATAATAATAATAGATATTGTCATTATTATTACATGTATTATAATTATTATTTATTATTATATTTTCGCCCCCCAGGCCCGGGTGGGCTAATCCCAGTAAAAAAAAAAGGACATGCAGATATACATCGAACCAGACAGAAAGATAGACAGACATAAAGACAGACAGCCAGCTAAACCGACAACAGACATATAAACCCAGACAAACAGAGAGACAGACAAACGGATACAAAACAAAGAGACAGTCTCTTGAGAACACTTCGGTAAATAGTAACTGAGTGGCCATTAAGCCGAGTCTCTCTCTCTCTCTCTCTCTCTCTCTCTCTCTCTCTCTCTCTCTCTCTCTCTCTCTCTCAACTGAGTATAACAGAGTCAGGAAACCAATAAATAAAACAAAATTAATATATTTCTACTTCAATAGGTAACTGAAATAATGAGTAAATAATGAAATTCATGAATAATCAATAAAAATGTATAAAGACAGTGATACGAGGAATGAAAAAAAAAGAATTTATAAAGAGGATTTCACTGATAACGAAACAGATAAACAATTATGAATAACACATACAAGGGAATAAGAGAGAGAGAGAGAGAGAGAGAGAGAGAGAGAGAGAGAGAGAGAGAGGTGTAATTAATCTGGTCTTAAAGTCGAGGTGTTCTGATCCTCGACAACCAAACACAGTGACGGACGGAACGAGTCAATTTTCGACCAAGGGATTCGGACAAGTGCTTCAAATGCTACTGGTGTTGTTGTTATTGTTGTTTCTCGATATATTTGTTGTTGTTATCACTGTTGTTGTGATTGTGGCTGATTTTTTGGTTAGCTTTGTTTTTGTTGACTTTGATGTTGTTGCTGTTGTTGTTGTTTTTGTTATTGTTGTTGTGGTTGTTTCAGTATGGGGGTTGTGAACTATTCTGAGTTGATTTTGGAATTAAGCATGGTACAACTTACAACACTAAGACCTATTTGGATGGGGTCTAATGGGTCTGAAGCCTATTCGGATGGAGCCTATTAGGACTTGGGAACTACTTGGATGAGGCCTATTAGCACTTGGACCTATTTGACCAGCAACCTCTTGTGAGTAAACTGAACTCCGGTGTATTGACAGAGAGAAAGTTTTGGTGAGCAGTTAGCATTATAATTGTCACTCTCCAAAGGTGTGCTGAATTGAGAGAGAGAGAGAGAGAGAGAGAGAGAGAGAGAGAGAGTATGGATGTTATACCATTCCTTCAGCCACCGTAGATAACGTACAAGTATATCGGATGAGATGATAAAAAAATCATTAATTCACCTCCTTCCCTCCCTCCCTCCCTCCTTCCTCCCAGTCCTGTGTTCTTTTTTCTCCCTCACTCCTCAGTCCTCAACCACTCCCTCCTTCCTTCCTTCCTCACCCTCCTCACCCAGTCACTCCTAAGCCTTCAGTGCATCAATTCTCTAGGCAAGAATAAACAAAACAGACTAAAAACAAGAAAAATAGCAGAAAGAGAAAGAGACAGATAGGAAGAATAATACATATACAAAGAGATGAAACAATAATATTTCAACACCGTCACAGAAAGAGAGACAAACAAGGAGGAATATTTTTGTTTGGGAATATCTCTTGGTGGATGTTTGGAGTCAATATGGGTTTTGGGGTTTCAGTATTGAAGATCGTAAGCATGTAACCTTCCCATGCCATGGTGACTTTGTTTACTGGCCACTCAGAGAGCTTGACTTACAGGCCATTCAGAGAGCTTGACTTACAGGCCACTCAGAGCTTGACTAACTGGCCACTCAGAGAGCTTGACTTACTGGCCACTCAGAGAGCTTAATATACTCGCCACTCAGGGAGCTCCATGTACTGGTCACCTTCGAGAGCTTGAGTTATGCGCCACTCAGTGTTTGACTTCCTCGCCATTCAGGGAGCTTGAATGACTGGCCACTTAGAAAGCTTGACTTTCTGGCCACTCAGAGAGCATTTCCGAGTCCACCCAGGGCGTGAGCCATGTGGGCCTGGCGTCACGTAACACCGAGAGATATTGTATGCAACAATTCAACCTTTGCAATATATTTTTACATAGTAGAAAGCGACAGTTTTCTTTTCCTTTAACAGCTGTAAAGTTAGACGTGAACCCTCCAAGCAGGTAAAATTTACAGCAGAAAGATTAAAGATTATCAAACTATTTATTTATTTTTTATTCATATTTATTATTCTATATTTTATCCCTAATAACTTACAACAATTCACAACCCAGCGTCAACACACACCTGACATATTCCCTCTCAACTAAGACTTGAAAGTGTATCCCATAAATCTGACTGCGCGTTAGAGGCAGTCACTGTTGAGGCAGCACTGAACAGGAACCTTTTTTTTTCGGTACACAAGGTGATAGTGAGGGCAGCATTACACCCCCACTCTACAACCTTAAGTGTAAATTTATGTACCCATTCACAGTTGGGTGGACTGGGTGGACTCGGGGTGCTGGATGCGAACTATCGACCCTTAACACACAAGGCTAGTACCGTAACCACTCGGCCGTCTCACAGTGACTTACAACCAGTGTCAACGTGCACCTAACAAACCGTAGAATCCAACAGCAAGTTTAATATAAAGTCTACTATTTTCTCACCTTCCTTGGTCAAAGTTTACAGGCCGAAGTGTTTGAGTGGACTGGTCAGTGCCTGTAACTCCTGTTCTTTTACGTGAAAAAAATGGATACGAGACAGAAACGACACAGGGGATACGAGCACACTAAAAATTTATCGAAAACATACAGGTAAAAAAAATGGCTCAAAGGTGTTCCTATATTGTTTCAACAGATATATTTTTTAAAGAAGAAAAAATATAAAAATCAGAGAAATTCCCTCTAATAAAGTAGTGATGATTTCAAATTGGTAAAAAATATTTAGTGAAAATAAAAAAAGTGACATTGTACCAGCCGTATTTGGCAGGCGAAAGCAATAATAGTTGTTTTTATATACTGTTTTGTGTGTAATTCTGGAGGCAGTAACTTGTTATTGTTGCTACACAAACGTCCGCACTGTCGGGTCCGTTCACACACAATGACTTTTTTAGGGTCGCGTTCACGCCTCCAAGTTTGCAAGATTTTTTTTCCCAGTCACAGAGTTCATTTAGAGCCCCGCGTTTACACCAAGTTCGTATGATTTTATTTTCAGGCGCTGGGTTCATTTTGAGCGACGTTCGTACCTCTGTAAAAATTAAAAAAAATCACGAGCAATGTTCAATTAGAAACGCGTTCATTCGGAGCAGTATTCGAACCCGCAAGTTTCATTATCTTTCTGTTGGGAGTTCATTCACTGCCCCGTTTACATTCCCCGTTTTGGAGTTATCTCTAAGGCATGGGTTCATTTGGGCGGCGTTAGCATACCATTTCCGAGTAAAAAGCATTATCTGATCCTAAGTTCATTTCAAGTTCTCTCTCTCTCTCTCTCTCTCTCTCTCTCTCTCTCTCTCTCTCTCTCTCTCTCTCACCACATCGAATGCAACAGGCAGGGTATAGTCAGAGTTAAGAGTTAATAACTAAGGTAAAATACTGTCATGCCTTTTTACCTCTCCACCCAATTAAGATTTTTTTAACCCACAAAAAATAATAAACAAACAAAAGTTTTAAATACTGCCCCATGTAATAAAAGAGCTGAAATACCTACTTATAAAAATCCCTGCTTACTTATACAACACAAGAGTCATACAGGTAATTAAACGTTAAAGTACACGTAAGTACGATCTTCCTAAAACGTCTGTCACAAAGATAATTTAACGAATGATAAACGTTTTTTTTATTTGTTTTTGGTAAGCATTGAATCCTTTCGTAATATAAATCTCAATAAGAAACAGAGCGGAACTTATATGACAACATTTCAAGTCTTAATTTGTTTTGTAAATATCTTAGGCAGGAAATTTATTTTCAGAAGAGACGTACAGTACATGTGTGTGTGTGTGTGTGTGTGTGTGTGTGTGCACGTGCGAGTGAAACTATGGACAATTTTCTTTACGCAGTTTGTTCCTTTCAATCCAGCAGTAATTGGGAACTGGATATTAATCGAGAAACGAATCGTGTTCCACCATCTGTACTCGCCAGTGTAGTCAGCGAGGTGTCCGGTCTTCCTGAGTTATCCCTTGATAGAGCTCGTTAACTCAGAACGTGGTTGTTGTGTTGGTGACAGCTTCCACACTTCAGACATATTCATGCCTAGGTGGCCTTAGCGCCTGCCCAACCGTTATTCTTATTTATGTGTGTGTGTATGTGAGAGAGAAAGAGACAGGGAGAGAGAGAGAGTTTACAAACGTATTTAATTGTGTATTTACCTAAGTGTCTCTGTGTGTGTATTGGTTTGCATACATTAGCATTCCTGAGTGTGTGTGTGTGCGGGGTGTATTTCAGTGCGAGATAATATGTATATGTGTTTTTTACATGTGTATTAGTATGTGTACATGTGTGTATGATGAATGTCGTCACGTGTATATGCATGCTAACTACAATAAAAATGACATATCACTTCAGTTTAAAATACTATGGCAAGTCACTACGGTTATTATTTAAACCAATTTTCAGTATTTTCACTATCATCTTCTACATAAGACCATCAATCCATTTTCTATACATCTTAGTCAATTAATTGTCTATGTAGCACCAACTATATTTTTTTTTAATTTTCTACACAACAGGGTCTATATATTTATTTAAAGCATCATTTACGTATCTTCTATGCAATGCTAACTACACATTTTCTATATAATACCAATCGCCCGTTTTCTGAGTCGTTCTTGACGATGAAAGAGGTCATACAGAATCTTGATAAGGAATTGTTTATATCCGCTTTTGTTTGGATTTATTGTGCCGTATCTCATACCCTCAGTTTATTTATTTTCCTTCGTCTTTCTTCTTTCGCCTTTTCATATTCTCTCTCGCCCTTTCTTCTTCTTCTTCTTCTTCTTCTTCTTCTTCTTCTTCTTCTTCTCTTTTGGCTGCTAACATTTCTTTGTCTTCTCGTTCTTCTTTTGGATATTATTATTCTGTGTCTTCTTTTCATTGTTTTTTTTTCGTTATTCTTATTCATCATCATCATCTCTCTCTTCATTTTGCCCTCTCCTCTTTCCTTTTTCTCTTATACATAAAATAACAGAAAGATTCAAGTAATAATTATGAAAAAACCAGTGGATAAACGGAAAAACAAAGAAAATGCGGTAACAGACATAAAACAAATAAGAAAAACAAATAAATGAAGAAAGACGAGGAAAGAGAAACAAAAATATTACCTCACTACCTAATGCAAAAAAAAAAAAAAAAAATACGAATATCTCCCACAACAAAATACCTGTCAACCAGAAGTGTTATTTCCAGGTGATGGAATCGGTGGAGCTGTGACAAATATATTCATCCGGGTGTGATATACGCTGATATATTGAGCCGATATGTTACACCGACCTTGATATATGAACGGTTAAAATTGCCATCGGAAATGTCTTCTTATCCGGATTTCACCTGATATGTTTTATTGAAGGTTTAAAGGTAAAATTAATATTCAGTTTGTTTTTTTGTTTTTTAAAGGGGTAATGTTCGTATAGTGTTGTTTGTCTGTCTATTATTGATCTACCTGGTGAATGTTTTGAGCTATAACATTCAAGGTCAAGGTCAAAAGGTCAAAAGGTCAAATGATGTTATGGTTAAATTTATCTGTTGATTATACCTTTCTGCTGTAGTGTTTGTCTGTTTATCGGGGCTCTAACTGCTGAATGCTTTGTAGCTACAGCATTCGAACTTTAGGATGAGGTATGTGACAGTCATCCCTATAAGCCTGTTGTATTTGGTTATCGAATCAGCACAAACACAAAACATATTCAACAAAACTATTTGTCTTCATGCTGTGGATCACCCAATGGCAACACTGAGTTTAATGGACGCGGCCGCGAATGTACAAATATTTCACAACACTTTGCTTTGATGATCAGTTTGTTGATTTGCCTATTCAATGTATTACAGCGATGTATAATTAACTAATCTTCGTATTTGGAAAGAATAGTGCGTTCATTAGCGGGGTTCCGGGTAGTAAATTAAACGTGTACTGTTGTTTGTGGTGGTGATCACAGGTTGACAACACATTGGTATAGATATTCATAACCTCCCGCAATACAACTATCACACTACCTTTAACTTCAGCAACCGATGATGTAGAATTCTAGATATCTAAGGTACCAACACGCTTAATTCCTTAAGCATTATTCACGTCCAGAATGTCCAGAATAAATCTATCGCTGTTGTGACAGACCGGAATTCAACAAGACTACCATCAAAGCTGCCAAGAGTCGTCAGACATTCTTGTATTTATTTTAAATGGGTGTAAACACTCACACAATATTAAAACATTAACGCATGTTGTTCACTCGTATGTTTTAAAATGAATAAGTTTGTTACGGAGTTCCACAATGCCCTTCTCTTGTTATTCATAAAATACTAATTATAAAACCGACATTTCCAATATTTTTTATGTTCATGTATTCGTTGTTTTCCTATCTACTTGTAAATATTTATTTGTCTTTCTATTACCTTCACTCCTCTCCCAATAACGTATTATGTGGTTCTGGCATACTTGACGGCCTGTTAGAGGCGGTGCAGACACAGCACACTGCAGACTAAAGCTAGGAGTCCATTCACGCGTTTGCAGTGCGTTTGCGTTTTCAATCGCTACAGGGAGCGATTGGCATGTACTGCAAACGCATAACGCTAACGCAACCGTGCCAATGAAAACACCCGTGTACATTTCAATGTGATCTATTTTTGGCGCTAACGCTAACGCAACCGCTAATGCGTGAATGGAATCCTAGCTTAAGTGTTTTTTTGGTATACAAGGAAGCAGCATGACCAGCACTTCACTCGACCTTTCACTAATCCCCAATTGTAACGTTAGGAACCAATTCACAGCTGGGTGAGCTAGTGGTGCCCTGAGATAGAACCAGCGACCTTAAAGACAAGAGACGAGAGTTGTAACCCACTCGGTCACCAAACTTAACACTCGGTCACCAAACTTAACATTAAGGAGAGCAAAAATACGGAATCATATGGGAAAAAATTAAGATGGTAATTTCGTCTCCTAGCAAGTGTTAAA
>NW_024737068.1:6437500-6478417 GCF_018991925.1 Homarus americanus
TCTCTGTGTGTGTGTTTCTGCCATTTTACTATTTTGGTCATAATATTTCATGCTTGCAGGTAAAGTTTGCAAGTTTCTTGAAAATTATTATCATTGAACTGTCTGGCAACTGGCACATATGACGTCATTACCCAATGTTTACCCACGTTTGTTTACATTTATTAGCTGATAATGATGTCGTCAGCTGTGTGTGTGTTTTTTTTTTTTTTGTGCCGGCCTACGCTATTTTTCCCCCTAACCGGAGAGGTAAGGACATATCTGACTCACTGAAGCTGTAATACAATCGTATGTGAGAAAAAAGACTTGTGTAAATACTGAGTACTTGTATAGACGATACATCAGTTTAACGAGTGAAGGACGTATAATGAGTCGCTGACAGTCTTTAACGACAGGTAAAACTGAACACCTGGCCTTATGTGACAGATTAAGACTTTTATGTGACAGGTAAACTTAGACATTGGGTTTTATGTGACAGATTAAGACCATCGTGTTACCTTAAGATGAAATGAATTGGTGAAAGATTAACTGACTGATGAAACGGGTTTTCTGAACAGAGAGAGAAAGTAAAATGATACCTAATACAAATAATATCACACTCAACAATAATGTATTTTCGTTCTCTGCCGAGGCAAAAAAAAAATCACAAATAAAATGTTTCCTATGAATATATTTGTTACAGGCCATCGACCATATGATTGTTTTAACTTAGTTACAGAATAAAATACATTATGTTTTTGGAATATAATGTGAACGTTCATGAGGTAACAATGTTATGACGACTGAGTTCTTCCTATTTTTCGCTGCTCCGGGTGAAGGGTGAAGGGCTGCCTCTTGTGTTAATTAAATGCCGCTGGTTTGACCCCTGGGCACTCTCAGTCCACCCAGCTGCAAATGAGAACCTAACTTTGCCGTTGTGGATGTGTAGGCGGTCAAGTACAGTGCTGGCCACGTTACCTCCTTGCATACTGAAGGCTAAATATAATGTGGTGCATCCACACTGCCCCTAAAGGCCCGCCAGGCCTATGAGGCCCAATTTTACTTTTTCAACCCTAATAATTTTATCATTAGTGATTTAAAGTTTCAAAATATCACATCATATTTTTCTTGAACCTGGAGATGTGAGAACACATCAAAATGATTCACTTAAGGTGAACACAAAGCGTCGTGTCTTATACCTTCCCTTTACCTGCGGATGTAAGAAGGCAACTACCTGCTCCACGTGAGCCACCACACAAAGACGACAAAGATTATATCATCGTTATCGTGATACAATTGACATGACTGTAACAAGATGTCTTGTGTCATTCTCACTTCGTGGAAAATGTCGCGGCTTAAGTGAGACCGTCAAGGGAAAATCTAACACATGAATCTTTAACAAACCAGATTGCATCGTATCTTAAATGAGGCAGTTATATACGTCCTCACTTCGTCACATACGAGGAAAAAATTGGGTCGTAGTTAACGTGAACCAGCCAGATGTGTTCTTACATCTTCAGTCAAGGGAAAATATAACGAATATACCTTTAAGAAAACAAACTGGGTCATATCTTAAGTGAGGCAGTTAGATACGCCTTCGTTTCGTCGTTTCGCCACTTACGAGGAAAAAATTTAACTCGTAAACCTGTGACAATCCGGCTGTTGTACTGTGTGTTTACAAAGTGTCGTCTCGATCGCCATTATTATCGTTGGTTGTGGAGATGTCAATGGTAATGATTCCTTTAATGGTGATGGTGTCGAGGTTATGGTGCGGGTTATTGGTGTTTTATTGGTGCCTGAGGAAGGCCTTAATTGATACGTTATGTGGAAGGGTGAGTTTATGAGGCAGGTGCTCTTTCTGCCCCTCCCCCTCCTCTCTCTCTCTCTCTCTCTGCTGGTACAAGACTCCGCCCTCCTATTTTCTCTGGTAACTAAACAGAGATCAAAGTTAATTATCCCTTGATAGCATGATTTAGCGAGCTATTATAACCTCATGAACGATCCAATTATAAACCTGTCTTAGTCATCAGCTGCATCGGTAACGAGTGACGAGTGACAGACGCGTAGAGTCCGGGGGTGCAGTGAGGAGCCAGTGGCGTAAGTGGGCCGCAGGCGAGGGGGAGTGTGGTGGGGTTAAGTGGTGGTTAGGATGTGGGAAAGAGGATAGAGGAATTGGATAGAGAGTTGATGGAAGGGGAGGAAGTCGGTTCGATGATAGATTCGGCCTGTGATGGAAAATATCTCTCTCAGAAATTCAGTCAGGAAAGAGAGAGGCATCAAGGTGTGTGTGGAAAAAGTTTATTTGGTTTTAAACAAATGTATTTCTGATTTTCTGCTTTAACACATACGAAGAAGAGAGTGAAAATAGATTGTCTCTGAGTATTATTTTACATATGGACTCTCTCTCTCTCTCTCTCTCTCTCTCTCTCTCTCTCTCTCTCTCTCAACATCTAATTCTATATTTCTTTCTTTTTGCCTTACTTTCTATTTTCCTTCTCCCTCCTTCTTACTCAATTCCTTTCAATCGTTTTCTCCCCCTCCAACTTCCTCTTCCTCTTTTCCTTTCTCTCTAAATTTTTTTCTCAGACTTTCTCTAACGACAGATATGACACACTATAAAATCGTAAGTTTCCCGACTTATTCTCCATTACTCGTACTTTATCGCAGCCATGACCTGACCCGGAGTTATTGACAGATTTTGAGGCAAAAAGAAGCTACAGTGATAGTTGCCGACAGAGGCGAAAATCCCGTCTTTTTCTACTTGATTTGGGGTTTTCGTGGAGGATCTTTGCTCGGTACATCATCCATTAGGTTGATAACTAAACTGTCGTGGGATACGTCATCATAATCATCATCATCTTCATCATCATTAGTATTATTATTATTATCATTATTACTACTATTACTACTTCTACTATTACCACTGCTACTATTACTACTACTACTACTATTATTACTCAACCACTACTATTAATCATTATTGCCTTAGTTGATGAAAAACAAGTTCAATACTAAAGGGATCATTTTAAATGGAGAAATTATATACCGCATTAATGTATCAAAAAGAAACTTGACAAGGTAAACAAGAAGACCATGTTGGGAAGTGTTGTATAATCACGTCTAGTATCGCAGACGTATTCATGATATAACCAGCCCGTGTTGGAGGACAAACAGTGGTGAGAATGAGTATTTGTCACTAACTAGAGGAGTGCCACAGGGGCGTGTATTGTCCCCCTGATGTAAATGAGATCAAGAATTGGTGATTGTGAAGTGTAACGGAGACACGATGAGTGGGAATGGTCACTGTTGTGTTGATTACAGCTGGATGATGGTCTGATGTCGGTCGAGGTTGGGGGGAAAGCTTGTGAGAATAGCAGTAACACTTTGATGAAATATACAGATGAATTCTGGCGGTGAACCATGAGTGTGTGTGAAGTAGTGAGGTATTTGACAAGGGGAGAGACAGGAGAGATAAGAGTAACTTTAAATAATTAGAAGTAATTTTGAATAAAGATAGGAATGGGATAATTAAATTCGATATAGTAATGTAGGGAATTTAAAGGTAGAGTCCGGGGTGTCTTGTTTAATGGGGATAATGTAGTACTACTTCATGACCTGTTGGTTTAGGAGTTGTATAGGAGAGGGTACGACTGAGAGCTGTAGGGAGGTTCAGTGTATTTTCTTTCATTCTTTCTTTATCACTATGACACCCATCATCATCATCATCATCATCATCATCACAGCCACCACCATCATCACCACCCCACTACCGCCATCATCAACACAATCATTATCATCATCATCATCATCATCATCATCATCACAGCCACCACCATCATCACCACCCCACTACCGCCATCATCAACACAATCATTATCATCATCATCATCATCACAGAGCTGAAAAATTTTCATATTTCATCATGAAAAACCAAAACTCATTAAATTTTACTGCTCTCTGAGACTGCCATTAAACTTTAAAATATTACAATTGCTTTTAAGCCCGCAGCTGTCTAGTTAATGATACATCCCCATGACTTTGTATAAAATGTTTGTAATTAAAATACTGTACAATTTCTTTTAGTGTTTTTCGGGTCCCAAGACTACTAAAAAACTAACAACATGCAGATAAAAAAAAATGTGAGAAAAAAGTTTGAAATATTAATGGAAAAATGTAGATAATCGTTCGCATAAATATAAACAAAATCGTTCGTGGATCCAACCTGAATCCCGTTAAGGGTTGCCAGCTATTAAGATATTGACTCATTTATGAACTCTGATTTCTCTCTCTTCACCTCTCGAAGCAGTGATACTCTCTCTCTCTCTCTCTCTCTCTCTCTCTCTCTCTCTCTCTCTCTCTCTCTCTCTCTCTCTCTCTCTCTCTCTCTCTCGGGACACTCAGTCGAGGTCTTAATATCAGAGTGTCAACATTAATAAGTCCAGGGTACACTTTGATTAACATTCCAACTAAGTTATTGTCCTCCCACATGTTGTCCTCTCTTGATCCATCAGTAATGTCTGTCTTTCTACACAAGTAAATTTGGAGTTGGGAACAAATTATTTTTCTTCAGTGTTTTTAAAAGTAATGTTTCCATCTGTATTTATTTATATACTTATTAAATAAATGTACGATAAAGGTCTATATTTTTAGGACATTATCAATATGTTTAGTTTAGTTTGCTCTAGTGTTTTATTTACTGAGTAACGTATAAAGGAAAACAACTGCTATGAATCTTTCACTATTACTTAGAGTAAGACTTCAAAGTAAGATAATAGAGTAAGACTTAAGAATCAGATTTTAGAGTAAGGCTTACAATAAGTCTCAGTGTACGAATTGGGGTAAGACTTTAGAGCAAGATTTAGAGGAAGTTTTAGTGCAACACTTAGAATATGACCTTAGAGAAAGACTTTAGCATAAGACTTAATGAACAAGGTATGATTGTCCCATTTTACTAAACATACTGTACTTGAATCTATTTTCACCATCTCTGCATTACAACACCAGATACCCTCTCCATTAACATTAGAATCCCGTCAAATTAGTATTTTCTATGTATGTAAAATTGCAAACAAATCCCCGTGTGTGTGTGTGTGTGTGTGACTCCACGAATCTCCTCATTTAACAAATAGTTCCTGAACACCATTTTAGATTTGTGATTTATTAATTTCATATACAGAAACAAATCCAATTTTTCATTTTCTCTCTGTTATTTTCTCACAGTTGTTTCTTTTGTTCAGAAGATGAAACACAGTAATTGTTTTGTGTTTTTGAGTAAGATGAAACGGAATTGCACAAAAGATAAGGAAGACTTTTACAGAGGCATTAGCGAAGAGATGTAACAAGTTGTTTGATGTTGAAATCTTGGTGATGAGACCTAGAGAGAGAGAGAGAGAGAGAGAGAGAGAGAGAGAGAGAGAGAGAGAGAGAGAGAGAGAGAGAGAGAGAGAGAGAGAGAGAGAGAGAGGCACACATATATTGTAAAACTCTTAGATTATAAAAGCATTTTCCCTTTCATGAAACAAAAATTTTTCTTATACGACATTATACTCGACTGCAAGATTGGTTAGGGCAACACAAAGGCTTAGATTCACTGAAGAGAAACTCGTTTATATATAAAATTGTCCACATAAACTTGGGAGAACTTGGTGGGTGGCATATATTAGCTTTGGTGACCCTGGCGCAAAATTATGTCATCATAAACATCATGAGTCATACGGTAAGCTCTAGTAATACTCGTCTTGTGCTGATGTGTTTGTGTTTGTGCGGTTTGTTGCTTTTATGGTGTTTCTTCTTGTGATGTATAATGTGTGTGTGTGTGTGTGTGTGTGTGTGTGTGTGTGTGTGTGTGTGTGTGTGTTTATAAATTAGAGAATACATAGGAAACAAACTATGACAGGTATAAGAACAGGTATAATGATCCCCACAAGGCAACAGCATTATAACACAGCGCCTCCATCTGTGATTTTCGTTGTGTCCTGTTGAGAACTTTATACAAGCGCACATCAGATGTTCTTAATACAAACTAAGAGACGTTTTTGATTATCTGTAATAAATTTTAGCTGCCTCTAATAAACCTCTTTCTGTCAATGTGTACCAAATTGTATTGTTTCCTTACAATTATTATTATTATTATTATTATTATTATTATTATTATTATTAGTTTATAGGACTGTGCTTGATGCATGTCGACTGAAATCCCCAAACGGAATAATCTGTAGCACGAATTGTTATCACATATCTAAATTAGAATTGCATGACATTGCAGGCAGAGCATACGGACATGCAACAGACAATAATGAACTCGACTCCAGTTTATCCCACTGTAGCTAAGTGGTGAGCAACACATAACCTTGGCAGAGCTTCATTTGATGCTGCAACCCGTCCGGACGACCATCAAAGTCAGTTTCTGAGTAAACTTTTTATGGTAGAACACACTGTTAACTGATCACAAGAAGCTCAGAAAGATGGCTGTCACGAAAAATCACGGATGAACACTGAGGAGGGGGTGACAGACACTACAGCTGCCAACGTAACGAGTAAAGATATCGTACTGCTTAGTGACTTTTTTATTTACCAGCAACTTAAGTAATGAGGAGAATTGAGCCCACTGACATACCAAAAATATAATATCCCTCATAATGATGATTCAAATATGTACTCCACAATCTTCTTAGTGGTGTAAATCCTTCAGTACTTCACAAAGGCGTTCCTGAGAGCACGTTAATGTCAAACACCTCAACAATATGAAATAACTTAATTACGTACGTTTAATAATATAATAATCATGTTTCCACGTAATCTCACACACAAAGCTGACCTAATACCTATGCCTTTATGGAGAGAAGTGAGAGGTACAGCTGAAGGAAGTGGGTGTCTTATATGTTGCTGCTAGTGATCTTCTCTCCCTTCCATTTCCTCCCTTCATCTCTACCGTAACTCCATCATTTTTGTCCTTTTCTATCTCCTTCACCTCTCCCCTCATTCACTTTCTCCCATTCTATTTCCTCCATTTCTCTCTCTATCTCTCTTCCCCTTTCATTTTTCTTTCCCTCCCTCTCATTCTGTATCGATCTCCGTTCTTATCCCTTACAATCTCCTTCACCTCTTCTCCTTTTCGTCTGTCCACCCTACCTCCTCATCTCTCTCTCCTTCAGTTCCATCCGTTTCTCTTTTCGTCACATATTCCCCTTCATTCATCTTATTCTACCTACCCCCTTCTTCCCCTACTCGTCTCACCCCTCTCCCCCTTAATCTCTTCCCTACACTATCCCGCTTACATCCAGTTAATCCTAGGCATCTACACATTGACGTCTTCCGCCTGGCGTCCATAGGTGAGATGTCCACTGGCGTCTACAGGAGTTGATGGATAGTTGAATAGATACCCTAACCTTCAAGTAGATTCTCTAAGTCCACAAGAGTTGATGGATAAACACGATGACCCCTTAATACTATTCCTGGTATACACGAGACGTTGAAAGATAATTACCTAGATATCCTAATCATCCCAATTTACTCCTAGCGTTCATATTAGCTAGTGGATAGATAATAATGATGGATGGATAGCCCCCCTAGCCATTGAGACCTAACAACAGCGACCACTGACGGTCGTGGTTGAGGATGGGCGCTGGGTAGATGTTACTCTCCTCATCTACAGTATGTCGCCGCGGTGTACACCACTCAACTCTGTCAGACGCCTCTATGCATATGTGATAACCTGCCTCGCCCCCCTCTCTCTCTCTCTCTCTCTCTCTCTCTCACACACATATCTACACGACACTAAACCGCATCCAGCCCATTTGACCACGTACTGATCGCTATAAGAACAGGCCATTCCTAACCATTGTAAAAATTATCAACAACTCGTAGTTAACCAGTGTGTTCATTCCCTTTCAATCACGTTTCTGTACTGTAGCTGTGTTGAAATTCCTTGTTAATTGAGCCTCTCCCCCATGTCATTATATAGTATATGTGTACCACTTATGTCACTTGTATATTATGTGTCAATCAAGTGTCTGATACACCAGCAGGAATTAATTAACCTTCCACTAACTGAGAATACGTGTGATCATATATAAGATTAACAATTATCCTCCTCGTCTTCTTCACTAACCTTCTACGAACGTCAGATAAAAACAGAACTTAATTTGAATCCCTTTTAATCGTCTTTCATCCACTCTGACGCGGAAATTCCCTGCACCACCTTAAGTATTAGGGAAATTTTCTTCGTAATTTTTTCATTTCGCTTATAGAAGTGTTTTGTGGAATTTCGGAAGGTGTGTGTGTGTGTGTGTGTGTGTGTGTGTGTGTGTGTGTGTGTGTTTTAGGATGAACCACAAGGATATAAGGTAGAGGGACCTGCCTATGAGTGTCATTACCTCCCAGAAGCATCAGACAATCTGATTACTGAGGCGACGCATCTGTTGAGTCCTTGAGCGACCTGGGCTCCACACTCATTGAAACTACCAAACATAAGAACATAAGAACATAAGAAAGTGGGATACTGCAGGAGGCCGACTGGCCCATACAGGGCAGATCCCTTTCACACCCATCCCAGCACTTCCATGTGCCTATCCAACTTCGTCTTGAAGCTCCCTAGCGTCCCCGATCCTACTATAGCACTCGGTAGCCTATTCCACATATCCACAACTCTATTACCAAACCAGTGCTTGCCTATATCCTTTCTGAATCGGAATTTATCTAATTTAAAGCCATTTGTTCTAGTTATTTCGTTATTACTGAGCTTCAGAACATCTTCCATTTTACCCTTGTTAATCCCACTTACCCACTTGTACACCTCTATAAAAGACCGAACTGAAGGGAAGCATTTATAAAAGATTTTGTGTTGATAATAATAATCATAAGTAATTTCAGTTTCGGAAAGTGTCAGTAAAATTGGTTTCTTGGTTGTTGACTTGACATAGTTTAGTGAGTTTCAGATGTTAGGGTCTTCGTCTCAAAGTCCTCCCTCAGGCAAAACTAATTTAGCCAGACCCTGAGGGAGGTTTGGAAGATCAACATGTATACAATATAATCCTTTTGAAGATCTTAACGAGAGGAAGTATTTGTTGTGTATTACGAGATCTGGATACATAAGGTTCGTATGTTAAAAGTTTACCTTAACTGGTGATGTAGGAACTGATCTGACTTATTTAAAGTACGACTAGAAGTTGATGTTCAGATCAGCGTTTACATCACACACAGACACACTGCATCTGAACGTATTCTCTCTTCACCAGTTACAAGGGAAGGCAACAACAATCACAGTGGCTAGCGTGAGCCTGGCGTGGTAACAACATCAATACTTCTACCATAAAACATGACCAGCGTTGGCAAGAGATGGAGCTGATCAGTAAACATATCATTGGGGGGGAAAGGCTGGTGAACACAGGTCTAGTGCAACACCAGGCATCTTATAGTAGAGGAACAGGAAGACGAGCGTGCATTCGTCTGGCGTAGCTTTACTTAGGGACGCCGAACGCTGTTGATTGCCTTTGTTGACGCTATTTTCATGGTGAGACAGCTCCCACTATCGGGCTGTACTAACGAGGAGACTATCGCCCGACTCTCCTATCTTAACCCAATAAATAAATTACCATATATTTGTGTGGTGTGGAAAGCGAGGGTTACGCCATCTAGTCTCACAAATATTTGATTAAACTATATTTATAAGTATTCATATGTGTGCAGGTTTGTGTGTGTGTATTCATGTAAACTGAATATGTAGGAGTGAGTTTGAGTATATGGGTGTGTGTATGTTTATCTTTTAGGATATGTACTCGTATATACTGTATGAAAGTGTGTATGGATTTGTGTCTGTATCAATGTGTGTGTTTGTGTAGCTATGCAATATATGTGTGTGTGCGAGTATAACCAAATATGATTCATATCTATCCAGATGTATATATGCATGGGGATATGATTGACTGACACACACACACACACACACACACACACACACACACACACACACACACACACACCACTACTATTACTACGTTGCTGCCATTCGCAATCGAGTATGACGATCATCCTGCTACGATACAATGATTTGAGTTATTAAGGATGTCACCTACGTTGGTGAGCCCTGAGGTGACTCGAGAGGCCGATACGGGAACAGCGGGGCCGTCCGCAGATGTTGATCATGTGGAGGGCTACATCTAGTGTGGGAGCTGCGGCGGCAGCGTCTTTCCAGCGTTGGAGCTTGTCTGCCTCAGTGTGCAGTCAGGCTAACTCGAAAGTATTGACACCTTCTCGTGTGATGCTTCTCTAAGCGTTACGGGGTGGAATGGTCGTCTCACGGACATCCAGCACGAGAGCAAACGTCTTCATGAACAAAAGTGGGCCGCCTTGGTGTGCGAGGCAGCAAACAATTACCGCGATTCTGCTGCCTTCTGGAAAGGGCTCAAGCGACTGATGGGTTCCACCTCCAGCACGGTTCCTTACCTGCTCGACCAAAACAACGTGAAAATATTCGCGGAGGAAAACCAAGAACAATTTGAACGGCGATATTTACGGAAGATCTTTACCATTAGTGAACAGGAGAACGAGGGCTTCGACAGGGAGTTTGAAGAGGACATTTTAGGTCAGTTGCAGGACCATCAGCACCTGCTCCAGCCGCTCCCACTGACTGACTTCACTAGACTGGTGGACGAAAGCTACCTAACGGAGCGCGTAGTTCCTGCAGATGTGTCAGCCGTCATAAAAGGGTTTAAAAACAAATCACCTGGGCAAAGCCATATTAACAAGAAGATCCTGGCCCAACTCCCAGACAACATGATAGAGAGGTTTGCTCATATATGCAATGCCTGCCTCTCCTCTGGATATTTCCCTAAGATGTTCAAAATCGCCGTTATCCGCTTCATACCAAAAGCAGGGAAGCCTCCAAACAAAGTCGAAAACTTTCGACCAATATCGCTGCTAGAGGCACCTGCCAAAATCCTCGAAAAAATGTTAAACAAGCGGTTGCGGATGTATCTAGAGGACGAAGATGTGCATAATCCCCGCCAGTACCGAGGCACATCCACCGCCATAGCCCAGGCCTACGAGCAGATCGCCAACGCCATGACTGGCTGAGGGACGTCAGCAAGGCGTTTGACAAAGTTTGGCACGAAGGGCTGCAGTATAAGATCATACAACTGGGGCTACCCGAAAATCTGACGCGCCTGCTGTGTAACTTCATTACGGACCGCAGAGCCAAAATCACGATGCGACAACATTGTGGAGAAGAATTCTCACTATCGAGCGGCGTGCCTCGGGGCTCTTGTCTCTCACCAACCCTTTACACACTCTATACGGCTGATCTGCCATCCTCAATCGTCGGCAGCGAGTACGTCATGTAAGCCGACGATGTAACACAGATCGTCACCTGCCCAGGAAAGTCAACGGCAAGGATGGCGCGACTCATTGCTCGGGCAGTAGAGGATATCTCGGAGTATGAAAATAAATGGAAAATAAAAACAAACAAAACGAAATTCGAGGTCATACCCAAAGCCAAATTAAAGTCGGCGCCATTGATGATCGACGACGAAGAGATTGAATACTCTAAACAAGGCAGGTTGCTCGGCCTCATCATCCCTTGGACGGACATCATTTCCCACGTGAAGGACAGACTAAAGAAAACCAAAGTCGCAGCAGCCAAATTAAACGTTTTAAAATGATTCCTGAGAAGATACAAGTCCACCTGTACAAGGCGCTGGTGAGGCCTGTGTTGGAGTACCCACATATACCACTCGTCACACTCGAGAAAACCAGATTATAACAACTACAGAGCTTCCAAAACAAGTGTCTGAGGTCAGCCAGTGGCCAAGCGCCACCCTACCAGGAGACAGTGGAAACCATACACCTGAGAAATAAAACAGGCCCTCAGCGTCAGGTGCCATCGTCTAGGGAAGAAGGTTTACAACAAGCTCCCGGACGACCCTCACAGCCCAGACCACCT
Organism: Homarus americanus; assembly: GCF_018991925.1. Lineage (NCBI taxonomy): Eukaryota > Metazoa > Arthropoda > Malacostraca > Decapoda > Nephropidae > Homarus > Homarus americanus. The sequence continues at coordinate 6,449,415 of NW_024737068.1, forward strand.
ACGCAGGGAAGACATCAACGGAGGGCGACCCCACGCCTGGTGGCCAAGGATGTCTGCCCGAACTACAACAACCCAACCCGCGATCCATCTATGTCCGCCACAGTGATCCACCTTAGATTAAAACTTAGATGATATAAGTTCACATTTAATAAGTCACAATCTAGTGAGTTCATAAGGTAATACAGTATAAGATTTTAATAAACATGTAATTGTAAAATCAAACAAGTCACTGTCTACCAAAGTAACCATTGTGCAACTTCATCCTAAATCCTAGGTTAGCTTATTAAGCCAACAAACTCTGTAATATATAAAACAAGGGGTGTCGGTCCACTCTGTTTAACTCATTAGACTTCTTTTCCAACCTTTCCCCCCACGACTATGTGTCGTGACTTCTGTATCCTTCATGTCTGGCTGTGTTTTGAGCCCCAGCATGCCTTCCATCCTTTCCCCACCTTCACCTTAAGAAAAGAAAAAAAAGTAATCGTCTCCCAGGTGAGAGGGTCGATTTGGCGCTTTTTCAGGTGTGTCTTAAGACTATCCTTATACCTTTTCAGTTGCCCGCCAGGGTTATGTTTAACATTCGTTTGGTGACTGTTGAGTAGCTACTTTGGCAGTCTACTGTCCTCCATGCGGGTAACATAGCCAGTCCAACGTAGTTGTTCATGGATAATGGTAGCCTCGATGCTACTACAATTGGTGTCGGCGAGAAAACTGGCATTTGTTCTCGTGTCTTCCCAGCGAACTCGTAAATGTACCTCACCACTTCACCAGCCATCCAACCCCCTTACTCACCCCTCCAACTCCCCTCCCCCACCCTCCAACCTCCTAGCCACCCACTTCCCTCACCACCCACCCCACCCCCGTCAACACCTACCACTGGTTCATGTTATCTGCTCGTCGTCCACTTTCCTCGTATATGTATTTACGTCTACCCTAAAAGAGCCTAGACCAACCTGAAGGAGCCATGACTTACCTGAAGAAGAGAAGAACTAGTCAATACAGGTGATAACAAGTGCCAACATACCTGTGAAGGAAAAAACACAGCCATTACACACAACCCAACATAAAATTACTCAACTCGTTCAGAATTTTTCCTCAACATTAAAACGAACTGAAAAAGAAATCTCAGTGGATAAGAAGAAGGTAAATATTTATCATTAGTGTATAATATAAAAAGTAAAAGAATAATTAGTGGTAAAATGAGTGGATGGAGGATATTGATGATGGGGAATATGCATGGAGGAAGGTAAAATGAAGAGTGGCTACATGGAGGAGTAAGAGAAGAGTTAGGTGGAGAGATAATTGGAAGAGGAGGATAAGAGCTACGTGGAGATGAAAGAGGAGAAGAAGGGGGAGTAGGAACAAGAAGAACAAGTAACGCAGTAGAGACAAGACACACACACACACACACACACACACACACACACACTCACACACATAAACCTAAGTCATCTCCCTCCTCCACTAACCATAGCCCATACCAGGTCGCTCAGGCAGTCAACACCCACCACGACGTGTTAACTTGGACAATATAAATGCCTGGCCAAGTTTACTTATTGCTGTTGTTGGTCCAGTAATATGGCAAGTCTTCTCGCTCCCTCCATAGTTGTAATAGAACCCGTGCTGTGAGAGATAGCGAGAGATAGTGAGGGAAGTTTGACATGCTGTGAGAGATAGTAAGGAATGTTGTGAGAGTGATAGTGGGGGAAGTTTGACATTTTGTGAGAGTTGTGACCGAGAGTTGTGACCGAGAGATGTGACCGAGAGATAATCAAAGATAATGAAAAAGACCTTCCATGTAGTGAGAGACTTAATACATTGTCATTAAGACATGGTGAGATATAAGTGAGAGACACTTTACATGTAGTGACCCAGAGAGATAGTGGGAATCACTGAGTGGTGAGACAAATCTTGGAAATTTACTTTTTGAGATATTTAGAGACCGAGAGACAGTGAGAGACTTTTTTTTTAGGCTTTGACGCAGAGATAATGAAAGGTGGTGTAAGATATCTGGTTTTCGAGATATTTTGATGACGAAAAAAGTAACAGACTGAACAGGTGGTGAGAGACATCCGGGAAATTAGAGATGTGAGAAATTTAGAGATACTGAGAGATAAAGAGAGAGCTTAGAATGAGACACAACAAGAATTAAAGAATTTCAAATATCTTTAGAGACTGTGAGACGCGCTTGGAGCTGGTGATAAATAGCTAGAGATAGAGAGACGTAAATAAACAATGGGAGACTTGAGACTGTAAGAGATAGCTTGAAACAGGGTGGCATTTCGCGTTATTGAAAGACTTGGATATGTTGTGAGAGTCATAAAGAGAGAGAGAGAGAGAGAGAGAGAGAGAGAGAGAGAGAGAGAGAGAGAGAGAGAGAGAGAGAGAGAGATGAAACGTTAGAGACTGTTACATTTAGAGATCGAGATTTTGGAGTCTATCAGTCATTCAGGAGAGGAAGAATATGTAGAGACTCTGTTTTGTTTTTGTAGTCTAATTCAGATTCATAGAAAATTTTATGTTTTTTTTCTTCTGGGAAATGGAGTTATAACAAATGCATTAAGTTCGCTGAAGCTGTGGCACAAAAACGAATTCTCAGATCTTATCCTACAAAGACACAAAGATGGATTCTCAAAACTCCATCTGTTAAGCTTTTCAATTAACTGGAGTAATTGGTTTGATGATAACACAAATTGAATCGAAATATCACTAAGACTTTAGAGAAACTAGAGTCATCCTCTTATCTCCAGGAAAAGCAAAAATAAACGGGAATCTGTGAGAATCCCGATTTAGAGCTACAAAAATGTCAATTCCATCTTCCTCAGCGCCACACACACACACACACACACACACACACACACACACACACACACACACACACATACATCCTTGACCACCGAAGGGTCAAGACGTACCTGGCGCTCCTCTCGGAGCAGCCAGGTCAACTGCTATGTTGGCCCATACCAACTCCCTCCCCTGAACCCTCCTCCCCACCGGAATATCAACAAGTTCACGCCAGAAGTTACTATTTCATTTAGGAAAGAAATGGAACCAGTGTTAAACAGAGGTGAACAGTGGTGAACAGTGCTTAAGTCAGTGAGAACAACTCAACAGTAACAGTGGTACCCAAGTTGACCTTTCACACAGTGAGGTCCCAGGTACCCAGTGATAACGGCCCGTGAGACCCAACTACCAGCGATGTGTTAATCCGTCTACGATAGGAAGGCCTGGAACCACACCTCACTCATATAACACCATCTGTGAGGGAATTACTACACCACGTGAGGCCCCTCATAACACCATATGTGAAGGAGTTACTACACCACGTGAGGCCCCTCATAACACCATCTGTGAGGGAATTACTACACCACGTGAGGCCCCTCATAACACCATCTGTGAGGGAATTACTACACCACGTGAGGCCCCTCATAACACCATCTGTGAGGGAATTACTACACCACGTGAGGCCCCTCATAACACCATCTGTGAGGGATTACTTGACATAACACCATCGTGAGGCCCCATCATAACACCATCTGTGAGGGAACTACTACACCACGTGAGGTCCCTCCTAACACCATCTGGGAGGGAGTTACTACACTACGTTTTTGCTGTTCAACACCTACATTAATCTGTATGTTCACTGTATGTTCCTTTACCTTTCTCTAATGAAGGCTTTTGTTAAACCACCAATGTATGTAATAAGTCATTTATGCCCAATGTATATTTTCAGCCTTCGGGCTGCAGAACTTTTTCAATAAACCGTTAATTATTATTATTATTATTATTATTACACACACACACAGTTATATATGAATGAACTCGTAAAGGAGTCTCAAAATTCTAATGTTTGCAAACAATATATAATCAGCTTCTCTTACGAGTAATGAGAGAGAGAGAGAGAGAGAGAGAGAGAGAGAGAGAGTGAACAAACAGACAGATAACAGAAACAGAGATTCCATATAACCTAAAGACAAGACTCAAGACTAAAACCATTAGTCATAGCACTAAACAGGAAGAAGAAGAGAAGTAAGGGGTAGAAGAGAAAGAGGAAGAAGGAAAAGAAGGATAAAAGGAGAAGAAAGAAGTGAGAGGAGTGAGAGGGCAATAGAGGAGGGAGGCAGTATCGCTACGCTCTTACCACACGACAACACACTCAATATAAGCCTTAAGTCACCCTGGCACAAGGCCGATATTTACACTTACTGGTAAAGTGCTCTCTCTCTCTCTCTCTCTCTCTCTCTCTCTCTCTCTCTCTCTCTCTCTCTCTCTCTAAGAAACAAGGTAGACAAACACAAAAATAGATGAATGGAGAGAAAGAGAGTGAGAAAACAGTTTAAGAAAGGTGGTGACAGAAGGAGAACGAGGAAGCTTGGGAGAGAGAGAGAGGGGGAGAGAAACTAGCAGACAGTTATAAAAGGAGAAAGAGATACATGAGACAGAGAGCGAGGAAAATAGTCATGCAGAGAGAGAGAAACTAATAAAAGCAAGGCTGGTAGATATAGATAGGCAAAGAAAGAAAGAAAGAAAGAAAGAAGGAACGAGTGAGTGAGTGAGAAAGAGAGTATGTAACTTTCTGCCCCTTGACCAACCACTTCCACCCATCCGTTTTTTCCAATACCAAATAATATTTTTTGGCCAAATAAAAGACAAAAAAAATGATATATCTCACAACTGAGCTGAAGTGTTATTTTTTCTATTCTATTTCTCTTTCTCTCGTACCAATTGTTCAAGGGATTGCTTTTTATTCTGGCAACTATTTTTCAAGGAATTCTTTTTTTTGGGGGGTACTATTTGTTCATGGAATTTTTTAATGAGACTAGTCTTTCGAAGATTAGTTTTTGTTCTGGCACCATATGTTCAGATATTTTCTTTTGGTTCTGGTACTAAATGTTCAAATGCCACTGTTGGTGGTGGTAGTATTGATGGTATTAGATTTTAATTCTAGCTATACAATGTGATGGTACAAGTGTTCACGTGCTTAGGACATGGAGTTGTTCACGTGGTGGTACAATTGGCCACATTACTACACACAGCACCAATATATATCACCACTATCACCACATCATAACATCTTATACACAATATTGTACACAGAAACACAATAACATTACCTGCAGATCAGGTAAGAGTTACACACAAAAAAAAGTAAGAAAAAAGGTGATTTACCCCTGAAGTAAAAAAAATCGAGGTAAAGTGATAGAATCTATAAGGAGAAAGGGAATTGACTGTCTATCTTTCAACCATAGGTAATCTATCACATGGGTAGCTACTATCCACTGTCTAGCCACGGTGATGTTTCTTATATCACACCAGGTTACAGGGGCATTTAAGAGATCACCATTGTATACTTATGATATTTCATCTTATAGAACCTAGACCAATCAGAAGTCATTTATAACCCCGGACTAAAACTGTGTGGAACTCCCTAACATACAGTATTTATCCTGTATCATATCACATTCAACACTATGAGGAAATCCCTTACGCCACACACTCATTTTTCCTATATTAACACCAACACTATGCGGAACTCGCTATATACAACACTGTTTTTGTTTTGTTTTTTCCTGTATCATAATTTTATCACCTCCAGCAGATCGGATCATCCTGCCACAAGTAACTGAGGTGTTCGGTAAGGGCTCGACGCCTCACCGAATTGATTTGACAACGACATTGGTCTGATCTCTACCTGAGCTTTTATTTGTAGCGAAAACAGCCCCACACGGAGCTTTTGTGGAGGAGAGGCGGGGTAACAGTTACTTATACATTTACTTAAACAAAATAAAAAACAAAAACAAAAGAGAGTTACTGAGGCATAAACAGTTAATCAGAATGACGTAATGATTGTATGTCTGTCTTTCTATGGGACGGATGTAATAAAGCCTATCCCAGGTGAGACAGTAATTAATTGTCCATCCGTCTGTCTGTTTGTCTTTTGAGTTTTACTTTCTAGGAGTATTGTCCATCAACTTTAATCTCTCTCTCTCTCTCTCTCTCTCTCTCTCTCTCTCTCTCTCTCTCTCTCTCTGACATGATTAGACAGATGGAATGGCAGACAGAGAGACACACACAGAAAGCCAAAACAACAGATAAATTAACATTAAAGGGGAAAAAAATAGAGCACAAAGAGGATTGAAAGAACTAAGGGAGATGCATCAAGATAATAGAGATATAGAGAGAGAGAGAGAGTGAAATAAAGAGAGAGAGAGAGAGACAGAGAGAGTGAAATAAAGAGAGAGAGAGAGAGAGAGAGAGGGAGAGAGAGAGAGAGAGAGAGAAATAAACACAGGACCTCCAGGAAACAGTCTCAAAGTCTAGCAGTTTAAAGTCAATCGGTTGAAGACTTTGGTAGTTTGTTGCAGAGAGACAAACAACCGGAAAGACAGATAGACAGGCGGACAGACAGACGGACAGACATACGGATAAATTCTATATTCTAAAAGCTTTATTTCTGATCTTTCTATATATATATATATATATATATATATATATATATATATATATATATATATATATATATAAATATATATATATATATTCTCTCTCTTTATCCCTTCTGATTCTCTTTTTAACTCTTCAATCTCCTCTCTATCTCGATCTCTATCTCTCTGTTTTCCTCATTTTGTCTTTGTCTTAACCTTCCTGTATCTCTTTCTCCCTCTCTCACTATATCTCTCTATCTCTTTGCGAAGCCTTTCCTCTATTTTTCATTGTATCTCTTATCGTCTCTCTCTCTCTCTCTCTCTCTCTCTCTCTCTCTCTCTCTCTCTCTCTCTATGCCACCAAGATCCATCGTGTTATTTACTCTTCATTAACAACAGCTTGACGGCCTCTGTTAAGTCAAGTCCCGTGATGATGAACAAGTGAGATAGTTTTAATTAAACCAGGATAAATAGTGAATAAATAATTGGCATAAATCTCTCTCTCTCTCTCTCTCTCTCTCTCTCTCTCTCTCTCTCTCCTGATGTAAAGAAGAGGGTCTTTACAGTGTGCCAACAGTGTAAAATTCAGAGTAATTGTAATTTCAAAGTGCGAACAAATTATCAAGTGCATTGTTTAGTAGTCTCCTTCTATGTAGCTATTCTTTACTTACACACACACACACACACACACACACACACACACACACACACACACACACACACACACACACTAACTTGAAAATTTTAACTACGACACAAAGATGAATTCACAAAGATTCCTTACGTAAATTTTTCTCTGGTTTGGAGATGCGACTCACCTAACCTAACCTAACCTAACCTAACCTAACCTATTACACGAAGATGGCTGTTAGGAATACTAAGGATGGCAGATAATTTGCATTTAGACTCAACCTTAACCATAATTCTCTTTTGTGTCCCCAGTTACGAGACAAAAAACGAACATCAAGCGAGTCTTTCAGAATATTAACCTAAAATAAGTCCGTATGTAAGTTGATGTTTTAAATTAACTTACAAGTTAGTACAGTCGACGGTAAAGAATTATCTGACAAGTTAACACAGTCGACGGTACAGAATTATCTGACAAGTTAACACAGTCGACAGTAAATAATTATCTTACAAGTTAACACAGACAGCGGTAAAAGAGACAGAAAAGACAGTCATACTACCAGGTTAATTTACAGGTTTAAAACAGTTGGGGTGATAGAACAGACAGTCTTTCTCTGTTTAACATACTATCATAACAGTAAATTCGCTATAACAGTCTTCCTTTCAATTCAACTAACGATCTAACACAGCAGTAGGCAGAGACTAGGGCAGAGAGTTTTGTTCAAATTAACTTCCAACTTAACACAGCCTGAGCGCTAACACAAGTCAGTTTACCTGTGAACTGTAAACATTGACATCTGCTCCCCTCACCTAATAACTCTCCATTACCACTTAAATTACCCTCATTATGTTCATTTACGCTAATCACCTCGTTGGTTCTATCCTGTGTATTTATCTTTTTTTTTAATACTTTCATTAGTCTTTATCGGGACAATTAGTGTGTGTGTGTGTGTGTGTGTGTGTGTGTGTGTGTGAACAAGAAGTAAAACACATGCTTGATTTATTTACTTGCTCTCAATGTTTAGAGTAAGGTATTCTCTCTCTCTCTCTCTCTCTCTCTCTCTCTCTCTCTCTCTCTCTCTCTCTCTCTCTCTCTCTCTTCCCTTTTAATTATGTCTCTCCCTGTCTTTCATTCCCTTTAATCTTCTGTTCTCTAATACCCCGGGGTGCACACACACACACATATATACACACGTACACTAAAAAAATGAAAGAAAAAGGAAAGATAAAAAACAATAGTCTAGCTTCTTTTTTCCTTCACATTCCTTCGTTTCAAACTTTTCAACGCAAAAAAAGTCACCTCATTCTCTTGATGAACATAGTGGTGCCGGAGCCGAGTACATTGAAAAAAAAGCAGGAATAAAAAAACTACAAAAGCTTATCATTTTTTCATCCTCAGTTACCCTGGTTTTATAATGCGAGCTTTTGTTAGTTTTTTTTTAAAGGATTTTCTTGGTCTGTGTTTTAAAGGCTTTTTTTTATCATGGTGTTTAAGGGCTTTTGTTGTTCTTGTTTTATAAGGTTTTTGTTATAATAAAAGTATAAAAGTTGAGATTATGTTTACACAATGTTTATATGGGGTTTTATGCTTCAGTAGCTACCTGTTGAAACCATCACCTTCACTCCCCCCTCCCCCCCGTAGCTTTCACCCCCAAAACTTTCCTTCCTTACCCTTCTTTACTTTCTCTTCCCACTGACACACACTCCCATCAACACCCCAAAAATCCTTCCTTACTTTTCCTCCTTTACTTTCTCTTCCCACTGACACATACTTTCATCAACACCCCATCACTTTCTTATCATACACTCTCTCCTTCGCTCCCATCATCCCTCACTCTCTAGAAAAACCTTGCCAACTTTCACCAAAACAAAAGCTTAACCCTACCGAGAATTAATAAAACCATCACCATCGCCCGAGCGTCATAAATAACGGGGCCTTGAATCCATTATCCCGAAGGAACTGTCGGTATTGTGATAATTAATCTACGAGCTAAGACTCTCTCCTTCGTGAGGCGGAGAGAGAGAGAGAGAGAGAGAGAGAGAGAGAGAGAGAGAGAGAGAGAGAGAGAAAAGGAATGGTCGGTATTGTGATAATTAATCTAGAGACGCTAAAACTATCTTCATCCTGTATCAGGGAGGGAGGGAGGGCGAGGGGGAACGAGAGTAAGAAGGAGAATGAAAGGGACGGTGAGAGAGGGAACAGGAAGGTGAGAAAGAGGGAGAGAGAAAAAAGTCATTGTTCGTTGACGGAGAGAGAGAGAGAGAGAGAGAGAGAGAGAGATAGAGAGGTATATTGAAAGTTGTATAAACAAACTAAACAAAGAGAAAGAGAGATAGATAAATGGATAAATAGCTCCAGAAAAAAAATATAATGACAGTTTATAAGAGAAAGATGATAGATTGATATAAAGGCAGGTACATTAGGATATAAATTAATACTATAGACACTGCAAGAAGGAGTGACAGACAGTAACAGGCAGACAAAGATAGGAAAAACACGAAAAAAAGATAAGGGCAAAGACACAAACAGATAGACAAAATAATACAAAGACAGTGAGAAACAAACAGAGATAGACAGACAAAAATTAAAGGCAGTTCCACATAGACGATAATATATAGAGTACAACTGACAGAAAAATAAAACTTTATATCCGTGTTGGCCGTCTCATCCCAGGTGGGTCATCAGGTAAACATCTCCCAGAGTCAAGTTTAATCTCAAGACGTGAATGTCATAATACAGGAACCTTGAAGGAATGAATCACCTGATGTATTAACCTGGACACACACACACACACAACTACTACTACTACTACTTTGCTGTCACTCGGAATCGAGTATGACGATCATCCAGCTATGATACAATAATACGAGTTATTAAGGATGTCACCTAGGTTGGTAAGTTATGAGGTGACTAAAGAGGCCGATATGGAACCGGCAGAGTCGATCACAGGTGTTGCACATGTGGGGGACTATATCTAGTGCGGGAGGGACGGTGGCAGCGTCTTTCCGGCGTTGGCGCCTGTCTGCCTCGTTATACAGTCGGGTTAATTCGAAAAAAATAACACCTTCTTGTGTGGTGATCCTCCAAGCGTTACGGTGTGGAGTAATCGTCTCCCAGGTGAGAGGGTCGATTTGGCACTTTTTCAGGTTGGTCTTAAGACTATCCTTATACCTTTTCAGTCGCCCGCTAGGGCTACGTTTACTATTCATGAGGTGACTGTAAAGTAGCTGCTTTGGCAGTCTACTGTCGTCCACGCGGGTAACATGGCCACTTGGCCAGTCCAGTGTAGTTGTTCATGGATAATGGTAGAACAAGAATACTAGCATTTGTTCTCTTGTCTTCCCAGCGAACTCGGAGGATGGAACGTAGACTACGTTGGTGAAAGTTTTCAAGAGCCTTGATGTGCCTCCTGTATGTGACCCATGTCTTGCTGCCATATAGCAGGGTAGTGAGGACCACTGCTCGATATACGTGTAACTTTGTAGATAATTTCAGCTCCCTACAACTGAAGACATGGTTTTGGAGTCTGCTAAAGGCTTGAGATGCACATCTGATCCGATGCTGAATCTCTTCATCGATGTCCGTGGTGGTGGACAGGTGGGAGCCGAGATACCGAAAGTGGGTAACATTAGTAAGGGTAGTGCCGTTGAGCTGGATGGATGGTGGAGGCGTGGCTAAGCCAGGGGCAGGCTGAAAGAGAATCTGAGTCTTGCGTACATTAACCTCAAGGCCGAAGTGTGCATACGCATCTGCATAGGTGTTCAGGATCTCTTGTAGGTCGTATTTAGTGTGAGCGACAAGGGTGAGGTCGTCTGCATACTGAAGTTCAGTAATGGAAGCTGCCGACATCTTTGGTCATGCCTGGGGTCGTCTTATGTTGAAAAGAACCTTCATCCGGTACCCTATGTCCACCCCGCCGGCTAAATTTGCGCTGGCACGAGTAAGGAAGGCAGCAAAGAAAATGGAAAAGAGTTAGTGCCAGTACACTCCCTTGTTTAACCCCCGTTTGGATGGGGAAGAACCCAGACTGGGTGCCATTGTGCAGGACACTGCTGCTCATGCCATCGTAGAGTTGCCTCACAATGGAGATGAATTTTGGTGGGCAGCCAAAACGGCTGAGGGTCCACCAGAGGGCTTCCCTGTTGACCGAGTCGAAGGCCTTGATTAGGTCGATGAAAGCCATGTACAGGTCACGACGCTGTTCTCTGCACTTTTCCTGTATCTGGCGGGCAGCAAAGATCATGTCAGTGGTGCCACGTGATGGTCTAAGCTCTAAAGCCACAATGAGTTTCTGGGAGGAAGTTTTCCGCTTCAGGAAGAAGTCTGTTTAGGAGGACTCGGGCGATAATCTTGCCAGCTACGGACAGCAGCGAGATTCAGCGGTAGTTGCCACAGTCTGACTGATCTCCCCTGTTCTTAGAAATATTGACGATGGAGACGTCTTTAAGAGCTTCTGGGATTTCCTCCTTTTCCCATATATTTTCCAGGAGAGAGTGGAGACGGCTGGCAAGCAGAGGTCCTCCTGCTTTATACATCTCGGCTGAGATTCCATCAGGCCCTGAGGCTTTGTTACTTTTCATCTGTTTGATGGCAAAAGCTACCTCATCCAGGGATGAAAGATAGCTGAGATGGGTCAGCTCTGGATGCTAAGGGACCAACACACATACACACACACATACACACAGACTGAAACTCGCTCTCTTTCTCGTGTACTGTATGTTCTTATTAAATGTAAAGACGACGAGGGATCCATGCTGCTCTCTCTCTCTCTCTCTCTCTCTCTCTCTCTCTCTCTCTCTCTCTCTCTTTCAATATTCCATCTATACTCTCTTGTCTCTCAATCTGTCATCTCCACAAATAATTACATCCGGTCTGATGTCTGTTGGAGGGTGTTGAACGAATGCCTTCAGGATACGACTCTCCGTCTTCTCTCTCTCTCTCTTCTTTCTCTCTCTCTCTTCGAAGAGGACTCCCTGAAGGTCAGAGCTTCTCTTATCTCTCTCTCTTTTCAAAATCCTCTCTCTCTCTCTCTTTGCGACTGTTTCTTCATCTTTCTACGTGTGTCACATTTCCTCTCTCTCTCTCTCTCTCTCTCTCTCTCTCTCTCTCTCTCTCTCTCTCTCACACACAAGTAATTACATCCGGCCTGGTGTGATGTGGTGTGGTGGGTGAGAGAGCATCACACAAACTCCTTCAGGTCACCACCCTTTAAGAAGACGTCTTTGACTCACCTCCCCCGTAGTCAACACCTCCCTCTCGTCTCGTGAATTCCGTGGTGCAGGAAGGTTCTTAGCTGGTTCTTTAAGGGGGTTCTTTTTTTGGTTCTAGTTGTTTCTGGGGGTTCTACTGGATCTTTAGACTTTTTAGTTTATTAAGGATCCTTGTTGGTAGTTCAGGGGTTCTTGTTGGTTCATTGGAGGTTTTTATTGGTACCGGGAAGTTCTATTGGTTCTCTTGGGTTCATTAGAGATTCATGCTGGTTCTTGTTATGTTTTTGAGAGAGATTCCTTCTTGTTCTCTAGAGATTCATTACCGATTCGACTGTACCTCAGACACTCTCGGGCTCTAGAACCGTACACATGACATCCTCGTCTACCCTGCGGTTGTCCAGTCATCTCTCGAAAGAACGAATCCCACTTGTGATAAACCTCGAACCCCGTACCTGTATCTATCTCAAGGTTCGTGAATCCCATGTATTCTGAATACTCCGATGATGTCTTTGGCGTGAAGGTCACAGCTCCTTGGCATGGGAGTCTTAGTGATGTAGCCTATACTGTATATTCCTTGCGTCACTTAAGGCGTCTCGATCATACATAGCCTCTGGAGGTATTCAGCGAGTTACCATTGATAACGTCTGTGATATTCTCAGGCGATCTTCATAACTCAAGTTCACGGCGCGGGAAGTATATATACTGTATATAGCATCCAAGTGTACGGGGAAAATATCATACGAGCGTGGGAAAAAATATCATAACGTGAGGAAAAACATCCAGTCGTGGGGAAAAAAAACATTATAGCATGAGGAAAAACATCCAGTCGTGGGGGGAAAAAACATCATGACGTGGGAAAAAATCAGTGTGGGAAAAAACAAAGCGTAGAGAAAACCATAATGGCGTGGGAAAAGAATCAAAGCAGGAGTTAAAATCACCCCGTACGAAAACAAAAATGTGGGAAAAAAACATTCAGGTGAGGGAAAAATCACCATAGCGTGGAAACAAATAATAGCGTGGGGGAAAACAAACATCATGGAGTTGGAAAGTTTCATATATCAAGGCAAATCAATATTTGTCATGTAAGAATATGAAAAAAGAGGAGCGAATCGTGTGTGTGAGTGTGTGTCTCTCTCACACTCACACTCACACACACACTCACACACACACTCACACACACACACACACACACACACCTCCTGCCACCGGCAGCCCCCCACCCACCTCGCGCAGTCCGCCGCTACAACAAAATTCAGCCCATAAGAGCCCGCACCGATAGATATAAGAATAGCACCATCCCATCTATTGTTAAAATAATAAACAACTCCTGATTTATGTACTGTACAGCCCTGTAAATGTATTCAACGCATATTATATCATTAAGTCTAAATCAAATGGAAGTTTGTATATTTTCAGCCACCGCCTGCAACTCTATTAATAAACCGTTTATTATTATTATTATTATTATTATACATACCAACCCCTGGACATCATCTATACTAGCGATGTGTCTGGGAAATATATTCAGAAAATATATTTCCTGCCCAGTGGAGATATAAGCTACCCAGGAAATAGACTACATGAGGCAGTAGGTGAAGACACGTGTTGGTGATACATGAAATATATCCTAGATTACAGTTGAGACGGTCATTGATGTGTCCTTGTGTGAGTGTGTGTGTGTGTGTGTGTGTGTGTGTGTGTGTATGTGTGTGTGTGTGTGTGTGTATCTATGTATCCTTCTAAGTTACTGGTTTAGAGAGAGAGAGAGAGAGAGAGAGAGAGTTGGTGCATATGTATGTGTGTGTATGTGTGTGTGTGTGTGTGTGTGTGTGTGTGTGTGTTACAGAGAGAAAACAAGATGGGACGAATGATTGTGACTACTTTTTGTATTACGATTTTCCAAACAGCCTTTAAATCATCTCTCTCTCTCTCTCTCTCTCTCTCTCTCTCTCTCTCTCTCTCTCTCTCTAATTAACCATTCTCTTTCTCTCCTTGCTCTCTTCATCTATCCCTCTCTCCCATTCTCTCATCCTTTCTCTCTTTCATACTCTCTCTCTCCTCAACCTATAAAACAAAAGAAAAATATAAAACTAAAACAATCTTAAATTTCTATTTTTCTTTTTCATTAAACGAGGAGGAGGAGAAGTAGGAGAACGATGAGGAGGAGGAGAAGTAGGAGGACGATGAGGAGGAGGAGAAGTAGGAGGAAAAAACTGAGGAGGAGGAGGAGTAGGAGGAAAAAACTGAGATTTTAATTAGAGGTGAGTGCGTGTGAGAGTGAGGGGAAAGGAGGTGGGTGGAGGGGGGAGAGTGAGGGGAAGGAGAGTGGGGAGAAGGGGAGGGGGGTGAGACAGGGGAGGAAGGAGAGTTAATGGAAGAGAATAAAAAGGATGATAGGAGGAGGAGGAGGAGGAAGAAGAACCAGGAGAGTTAGGGGAGAGAAAGAAGAAGGAGGAATTGGAGAGAAGGCAGAGAGGATTAACAGAGGAGAAAGAGAATATGAAAAACGAAGGAGAATAAGATGAGGTGTGAGGTGGGTTGGAAAGACAGGCAGATAGAGAGGCAAACAGACAGACAGACAGAGAATAGGAAGGAAGTGTATGAGGATGGGAACGAAAAAAGAAAAAGAAGAGGAGGATAAAATGGGAACCAGAAAAGATTGGTAAACAGGAAAAGGATAAGTGGGTGAGAGGCGCTGAGGGGAGAGGAGGACAGGGGAGATGGCTGAGAGGAAGAGGTTCTTGTTAACCCTGAGGGCTTAAATAAGGAGTGAGGGGAGAGGGGGGAGCGGGAGGGAAGGCTGAAGAAGAAATCAGAAGGAGAGTGAGGGAGGGAGAAGGAGGGAGAAGGGGAGGGAAAGAGAGGGGGAGAGAACGGAAGGGGAGAGAGAGAGAGGGGGGATAGAGTGGGAGAGTGTCAATACCAGAGACCTTCATTATCCAGAAAACATGTGGACTCGGATTCTTAAAAGTTCCTACGTTAATTTCTTCTCGTTCCTGGAAATGTAAGGACCCATTTGCCTCATTCACTTTAGTTACGATAGATTCCAACACAGAATTAAATGGACAGACAATAAAGATAGATACACAGACAAACAGACAAATACATAGACAGACAAATATACAGAAATATACGGAGACAGACATATAGACAGGTAAAAAGACAGACAAACAGACAGAGACACATGGACAAAGAGGTATACAGACAAACAGACACACAGACAGATACACAGACAGACAGCACCACCCATTCTTCCTCACACAACTTTCTCCAGCCAACATAGTTTATCCATAAGAACAATCAATGTTTTAAGTATAGTCTTGAGTTAACCTTAAAATAACGTTTTAGGTTTACTTGATGAAAATAAACCATTCATGTACTCTTAATTATTCAAGTATTAATTCTTCTTCTAAGTTATTATTTCTATGGTTATTTATCTACTAATTATCATACTCATCTTTTACTTATCCTTATTCATTATTTCATTCATTCCTTTACTCATTTGTCTGATTCATTTATGAATTTCTATTTTTTTCATTTTCCTAATCTATTCTTCCATTCACCTCATTTATTCATCCACTCATAACACTCTTCAGTTACTCATTTTCCTCCCCCCCTTACACTCCAGCACTATCACTCACCCGAGGTCCACCTTGACGTTAACTTATGAGTCATTAAGTAATCAAGTATTCTTATTATGCTCCGCCACCGCGAGTTTATGAGGTGTCGAGACCAATTACTGAGAGAGAGAGAGAGAGCGGAACACACAGACAAGAAAAAAAAAGAATAAAACGTTGAAAGAAAAAGAAAAAAAAGGGAGAATAAAGACAGGTACAGAGTGAGAGGAAAGAAAGAGAGTGAGAGGAAAAAAAGAGTGAAAAGAAAAAGAGAAGACAGAGAGAGAGAGAGACGAAAGACTCCATTTCAGTAAATAAATTAGCTCAATGACCTTCCGAGAGAGATAAGAGTACCAGGGGCGTGAGTATGTACCTCAATGAGAGTTAGAGCTCTCTCTCT
Organism: Homarus americanus; assembly: GCF_018991925.1. Classification (NCBI taxonomy): domain Eukaryota; kingdom Metazoa; phylum Arthropoda; class Malacostraca; order Decapoda; family Nephropidae; genus Homarus; species Homarus americanus. The sequence continues at coordinate 6,465,695 of NW_024737068.1, forward strand.
CTCTCTCTCTCTCTCTCTCTCTCTCTCTCTTTCTCTCACACACACACACACACACACACACACACACACACACCCTGTCATCTGCATCACACCGTCATGCACGACAAAGGCTCCAGTTTGCAAGATGCATTGTGGCCGCTGTCTGCAGGATACATGTTGCATGACATGTTATGGTGATCTTACGTGCTGCTGCTACGCCTCAAACTCTCCCAAGACGTTTACAAATGTTCCTTTGTCTCTCTGCATCTTGACTGTCTGTATGTAAATGTATGTCTTCACGCGTGTATGTATGTATGTGTGTATGAGTATGTGTGTGTGTGTGTGTGTGTGTGTGTGTGTGTGTATGTATGTATGTATGTACAGTATGTATGTATGTATGTATGTATGTATGTACAGTATGTATGTATGTATGTATGTATGTATGTATGTATGTATGTATAATATATGGTTTTCATCACTAATAAGTAACTACCAATTTTGTAAGTGAGGAAACTACGTCACTTACCACTAAACATATATAATAACTACGTCCAAACTACAGCTTCCCAGCGCCTGGGATCTCACTACACCTCATACACGATTCTCAAAGTTACCTAAGCTAAAATTATTATAAACTCATGTGCCTACTAGAGTCTCAGCCTGATATGGAAGCCATTTTGTATGCCATCTAAGTAACGTAACTAAAGTTGAGTCAATTAACTACACTACTTCCAAAGTGTAGCTCTTGTAAGGCGAGTAATATATTGTAAGAACTTTTGAGAATTTATCTATATGTTTCAAACTAAGTGAGTCAGTTAGATGCTGCCTCACGTCTTTAGTTAGCGAGGAAATATAAACGTAAGAACCTTTGAGGATATCATTTCTGTCTCGTAACAAGACTTAATGTTACAGCACTTGTAAGAGAGGAAGGTGGGCGGAAAAATACGAAAAAGATGGCACAACAATATCAGATAACGAAAAGGAGGCGATGATTGGAGGAACCGGCGGTGTAAAAGCCAATAAGAAGTGACGTAGTATGTACCTATGAGCGAAGAGTGGGAGGCGGTGATTGGACAAGCTGACGGTGGTGTAATCCAATGAGAGATGAGATACTTTGAGGACAGAGATAGACGGTGAGAGTGCATGAGAGGAAAACATATACGAGCCATTCAGGTACTACATCCTGTCCTAACACAGTGGAACAGATGATGATTGGTTGAGTTGGATATACCTATCAACCAATAAAAGATGAGGTACAATAACGTGTTGAATCTTCGCTTTTTATTTTTATTTATTTTTTCTCTTTCTCAAACAGTGAAAGAAAAGACAGAGACGACGAACAAAGAAGAGGGAGAAACGGACGATGGAAAATGGATAACTTAAATATTACCTAAATGCTGAGAGAAATACGAGGTAAAAGATGGTGGTGATGATGATGATGATGATGATGATGATGATGATGATGATGAGCAGGAGGAGGAAGATACATGAAAATACATATTAATAAATGCTTGAAAAAAAAAGTTGGCAGTGGTAGTGTTTATGTTCCCAGCCACGCCACAACACAGTCCAAGACGCCTACCCTAACCTAACCCTTACCCCCCTCCCCTAAATTCCCGTCCCCCCACACCCCCCTCCCCTAAATTCCCATCCCCACACCCCCTCCCCAAAATCCCCACCCTACCCCCCTCCTCTAATAACTGAAAACTTTAGAATTCATATAACTGACTCACTTAAAATACGACGCAATGAAATTAGTTATCAAAATGCCTAAGAAAAATTGCATAGCGTCTCGACTCCCGCCCCCCTACCCCACGCGTTCTTTCATCAAGTAAGAGACGACGACCTTCTCAGAATATTCGGCTCCTTACAAAGATTAAAATTAACTCCTACCGGTTGTTACTGGAGTTGTGAGAAAAATCCAATTATCGTAATTTCCACAAAAAAAACTTTCTCCTCACTTTTTTTCCCTCAAAGTTTTGAATTTTACGACACGATGAGAACAACAAAGATATAAAATGATGTTACTGAGAAAACTGGAAAAAAGAAGAAAAGAAAAAAAACATCCTATTTTTTTAACCTGACCCTTGAAAACACCCAGAAGAAAAATAAAAAACACTCCGAAAAAACACCCACACACACATGTAGCCCCCGCAAAAAAAAATAAAATAAAATAAAAATAAATAAATTAATAAAATTAAAAATAATAAGCACACATACAAAAAAAACACGCTTAAAAAATTCATATTACGTTCTATAGAAGAAATCAACACGGAAAAAAAGTCGACGATTAACACAAACTCGAATAACCAAAAAAAAAAAATATTTCGTCAAAATTAAATCAAACTTGACACTTTATGGAAATTCTTTGGAAAAAAATATGTCAGGAACCAATTCAGGATTTCCTTGAACGTCTGGGGCTTAGAATTTTTTATTTTATTTAGAAAGCTATAAGAGATATGAAAAGAGAGAAAAGAAAATATAAGAGAGAGAGAGAGAGAGAGAGAGAGAGAGAGAGAGAGAGAGAGAGAGAACCTTTTCCTTAATGGTTCTAACCAGTAATCTATAATAATTAATCTGGTGTATTTTTAACCTAAAGGCATTACTCTCTCTCTCTCTCTCTCTCTCTCTCTCTCTCTCTCTCTCTCTCTCTCAAGGCAGTAGTAAGAAAACAATTATTCGTTTTCTTATATGGAATTCTGATTATTAATTTTAAATACTTGAAAGATTCCCGTGATTTCGGAAATTTACCAAAAATTTGGCACACTTACGTGAATTTGTGGGTACCTGTCATGTACCTGTTCCTGTACTTGTCACATCTGTCAATACCTGCCATATACCTGTCAATACCTGTTATATCTCTGTACCTGTCAATACCTGTTATATCTCTGTACCTGTCAATACCTGTTATATCTCTGTACCTGTCAATACCCGTTATATCTCTGTACCTGTCAATACCTGTTATATCTCTGTACCTGTCAATACCTGTTATATCTCTGTACCTGTCAATACCTGTTATATCTCTGTACCTGTCAATACCTGTTATACCCCGGCACCTGTCATATACCTGTCAATACCTGTCATATCCCTGTATTTGTCATATACCTGTCAATACCTGTCATACTCCTGTACCTGTCCTAACCCTGCACCTGTCATATACCTGTACCTGAACTATATTTTACAACGTTCCCAAACAACCTTTAGCAAATCACCAAAAAACACTTTCCAGAGGGTTCAACGCCTCCTGCCCTGAAAGCAATTAGTTTGAGGTGAGAAAGTTTAATTGAACGATAGATCTACGTCCAATAGACATTTTGTAGCAGAGGGTAAAATACATGGTCTTGTTGTGTGAGGCTAGAATGTTGTGTGTTTAAAAGTATCTCTCTCTCTCTCTCTCTCTCTCTCTCTCTCTCTCTCTCTCTCTCTCTCTCTCTCTCTCTCTCTCTCTCTTGTTTGGTAGTTTGAAGACAACAGCTGATATGACGCTAACACATTCCCCTCATTGGTCAGTCTGCAGATGCCGTCAACACCCTGACTAGCCACTCACACGTTGATATTCCTCCTTGTATGAATAAACTAGTGACGTGGCTTAGAACCTCGCCCCTCCCTTGTATTACATATGTCTGGGTGGCTGAAAGCGAGGGAAGTACATTGTATAAACGAGTACTGGTGTATGTACTTGAGAACGATTGCGTCTACTCTGTGTGAATAACTTACATACGTGCGCTGGAATCCCTGCTATGCCACACGTGAATGGGATGGCGGAGCGGGGGAGGGAGGGGGAGGGGGAAGGGACGTAAGGGGGGGAAGGAAAGGGAAAAGGAAGGGGATGGAAGGAGAGAGAGAGGTAAGGGGATGGAAGGACGTGTGTGTGTGTGTGTGCCAAGGACAGCTATGAAACACCTCCTACATGGTCGATTGTCCCTTATTTGTAAAAGGGACGCTTTGTGATGTGCGATTACACGCTGTCATGTATGGAGGAACAGAAGTTAGGTGGGTGAGGGACGTAGGAGGGTAAGGGAGGAAGGAGGGAAAGAGAAGGGTAAGGAAGAAGGAGGGAGAGAGAAAAGGGTATGGGAATATGGAGGTAGAAAGATGAGTAAAGGAGAGAGGAGGGAGAGAGAAAGAGAGAAGGGTAAGGGAGGAAGGAGGGAGGGAGAAGCGTAATGGAAGAAAGGAGAGAGACGGGTAAGGGGGGAAGAAAGGAGATAGAAAGGTGGGAGAGAAAGATAAGGGAGGAAAAACTGAGGAAGGAAAAGGGAGAGAAAAAATAAGGGAGGAGAGGGAAGAATGTGTATTTTTTATTTTTTTATCAGCTTTTCCCACACATGTTAATTACAATGGCGGTTGAAGAATCTGCCAACATCCTCTCTCTCTCTACTCGAATACATATATATGGGTAGTAGGAGGAGGGGAAGGAGGGATATCTAAGGGAAATATATGAAAAGGTTGCCTCTGAGAATAATGGGAATATAAACATCATCATAATAATAATAATAATAATAATAATAATGATAATAATAATAATAATAATAATAATAATACCAATAATGTTTTAAGTGGCCAAATAACTCCACAACTACACTTAGAACGCACACAAATAGCTCCATTAATTAATTACTCATAGGCCGCCACACTGATTACCATAAATTTACATAATCCTTAAGAGAAGATAATTAGGATTTTTTTTTAATGGAAGTATTTCAACAAGGTGCGTCACTGGATCAATATACTGTATAGCGATATATTTTTGCATTTTTAAATCAGTGAAAAGAAAACAGTTACAAACTCTTTTTTATGTCTGTCTGTCTGTCTGTTTTTATCTAGCTTTGGGTCTGTCTATTTGTCTCTTTCTATTAAGCTGTGTGTTTATGCATCGTTTTATTTGCTGAATTCTCTCCCTCTTTCTCCTATGAATGTCTCTCCTATTCTTGCCCCCCCTCTCTCTCTCCTATTTTTGCCCCCTTCTCTATCTCTCTCTCTCTCTCTTATTCTTGCCCCCTCCTCTGTTTGTCTTTCTCTCTCTCTCAGCCTCGTTTTCAGGCGAGATATCTCTTCTCCACACCACCTCATCCATCATCCTCCTTCACACTCCTGTCTCTCTCCTTCAATACGATCTCTCACCACTATGATCACTCTCTCTCTCCTCCTACTAATACATAACTAAACAACAAAATAACTCACTGAATAACTAAATGAATCAAAATAACTAAATAATTCACTATATAACTAAATAACTCACTAAATAACTAAAAATTCACAAATAACTAAATAAATCACTAAATACCTAAATAACTCACTAAATAACTAAATAGTTCACAAAATAAATAAATAATCCACTAAATAACTAAATAAATCACAAGATAACTAAATAATTCACAAAATAACTAAATAACTCACTAAATATCTAATTAATTCACAAAATACCTAAATTCACAAAATAACTAAATAACGAACTACTTAACAATATAACTCACTAATTAACAACATAACTCACTAATTAACAATACAACTCACAAATTAACTAACTTCAGAATTATATAACGAGCTAACTACACAAATAAATAGATAATTCACAAACTGGCTAACTAACTTCCCACATTATTATTCATTTTCTTAAGTTATTTCCATTCATTAGTTATTACACTGTTCAATGTCTTTATCATCTCCCCTATTACCTACTTTATTCTTGATTTTTTACTTATTAATAACATTTATTATTTTATCAAGATTCTCACTTATTCACTAAATGCTTTACTTGTTTTTTCTTGTGAAGTAGACAGACAGACAGACAGACAGACAGACAGACAGACTGACAGACAGACGGACGGACGGACAGACAAACACGACAGACAGACAGACAAATAGACAGACAAACAAACACAGACAGATAGATAGATAATGGAGAGAAAGAAATTGGTAAATAGATAGGTGAGAGAGAGAGAGAGAGAGAGGCTTTCAATTATCTCTAGCACCAAGCTTCTCCCCACTAGGGAATTCCTCGCCCATCTCCAAAACCCCAAAATCCACCCTAGATCTTCCCCTGCATCCACCTTCTCTCTCTCTCTCTATCTCTTCTCTACCTTTCATTCTGTCTCTCTCTTTCTCTCACTTTCTTAGTCTTATTCTTCTAACACCTGTATATCCTGTGATTCCTAATTAAGATAACCTTTCTAACTTAATTAGTCTATAAACAAAGAGAGTTAGGTTAGGTTTGGATGATTTTACTCGTATCATATACGAGTAAAATCATTAATTACTTAAAACTCGAACGTAATGGTCTTCCACACCCAGGTTAGGTTAGGTTAGATTAGGTTTGGTTGGGTTGGTAGCACAGACACGACACAAACCCTACAGTCTACTATACGAATCCAAAGCCAAATCTGGTTGAGAAGGAAAAGCAATATATTGAATACTGCATTACACCAAGTTATACATTCTGGTTAACTTGAACACAATATTGTCACCAACTTGGACAATGACCTGCATATTGCCCAGTAACGGAGAAAACTGAACACCGCTCGTAACATTTACAATAAGAAAGTTTAGCTTCAGTTCTGATACAGGCAAGCTAGAATTGTTTCAAGCCGGCCGTTGCTGCACGTACTATTACAAGTTGTGGGGGAAGTGTAGACAAACTTTCGTGCATAAACTTGAGTTCCTATAGTGCGATTACTGTATACATAGAGAACTTTGCGTCTCCTTAATATCCAACGTTAGTAATATAATCTAGCCGCTGTATCAACAAAGGCCACGAACAGCCTCGGGTAGCGACTACTGTGTAATTAGCCGATAATGAAGTTTTTAATACTATGATAAGTTGGTGGGCCTTTGGTAGCTCCCCCTTATACAACCAATGATAGCAACTCTGTGAATGAGTAGTCACTTGAAAAAAAAAAAAAAATTATATATACAGTATATATATATATATATATATATATATATATATATATATATATATATATATATATATATATATATATATATATATATATATATATATATACAGTGTATATATATATATATACTGTGTATACCTTTATTTGAATCATTGTATTACTCTTTTATCTTTTATTCACCTAACTGTTAACCACACTAATGCTAAGCATAAACCTAACCTAATCTAACCAAACCTAACTTAAACTAACCTAATCTAACCTATCCTAACATAAACTAACCCAATTTAGCCTAAAATAACAAAGTAACCTAATCAAACCTAAACTAACCTAATCTAAACTAACGAAGCATAAACTAACCTAACTTAAACTAACCTAATCTAAACTAACGAAACATAAACTAACGAAACATTAACTAACCTTACCTAACCTAACCTAAACTAACCTACCCGAACACAACATCTGGTGATATAAGCTGGGGGCTAAACTTCAGGTGATCTATTTTTCTCCTCTCAACCCTAATACTCTTCTTTTATTTTCTATATACAACTTTTTTATAACTACGATCCTCTATATGACTCAAATATAAATTAATACAGTAAAATATAATAAATGGTCTCTTTAGGATTAACTACAAACAGCTTAGTAATTCCTGTGATTTAATCCTTGAGCAGAAAAAAAAATCCTGCCCAATGCACAACTGTCTGTCTGTCTGTCCGTCTGTATTTCTCTGTCTTCTTTCATATTCATTCTATCTCCGTTTCTCCCACTATTTATGGGTCCCTGTTTTACCTCTCTCTCTCTCATCACTGGACTATTGTATCTTATAATAATCTTCCATTTAAGTTTTTAATCCAATGGAAGTAAAGAACTTAGTCATTTTAAATAAACCAATTACAACATTTCTCCAGTATTTCAATGATTTTACCAAGCCTACGGATGCATTTTCAGATATTTTCAGCATAATTGATCTTTCCCTCACGTTTTGAATCTTATCCTATAAATGAAAAACTAGTTAATTGTATAAAGAGAGAGAGAGAGAGAGAGAGAGAGAGAGAGAGAGAGAGAGAGAGAGAGAGAGAGGCTATGAGAATGAATGTAAAAGTTGAGAGATTAAAGGAAAACAAGCGTGGAATTGAGTACTGAAATAAGCATTGAGAAAAATTTCATTAAAATATTCCAAGCATCATTACGACCAATAATTATTCCGCAATTGAACTGTCGATGATAGGATCGGAATCGGCATGCTCAGGAGTACCTATACTGTGATTTTGAACAAAATCGGGTATATCGCGTTCTGTCTCGACCCTGCAAAAAAGGCGTAAGGGGGGACCCTTACGCGTTTTTCCACCCAAATATGATTTTCTCTCAGACTTGAAATTTGGTGTCATTAATTTCAGTAATTAAGTACATCAAGAAGAACATAACAACACCATCCAATCGCCTGAGAAACCAATAGTTGGCGAGAACTGAAATAAGCACTGAGAAAATTTTCATAAAAACATTCCAAGCTTCATTACGACCACTAATTATTCCGTAATCCAACTGACGATGATAGGATAGGACTAGGCATGCTTAGGAGTACCTACACTGTGATTTTCAACAAAATCACGTATATCGCGTGTTGTCTCGACACTGGAAAAAACTAGTAAGGGTTCCCCCTTACGCGTTTTTCCACCCAAATATGATTTTCTCTCAGACTTGAAATTTGGTGGGATTAATTTCAGTAATTAAGTACATCAAGAAGAACATAACAACACCAACCAATCACCTGAGAAACCAATAGTTGGCGGATAAGAATGAGTGGCAGCAATCCCTTACGGGGGATTAACGGCGGCACGGAGGCGATAAGAATATGTGGCAGCAATCGCCTTACGGGCGATTAACGGCGGTGGCAGGGAGGCGATAAGAATGAGTGGCGGTAATCGCCATACAAGCGATTAACGGCGGCGGGGGGGGGACGATAAGAATGAGTGGCGGCAATCGCCTTACAGGCGATTAACGACGGCAGAGAGGCGATAAGAAAGAGTGGCAGCAATCGCGTTACGGGCGATAAACGGCGGCAGGGGGGCGATAAGAATAAGTGGCAGGAATCGCCTTATGGGCGATTAAAGGCGGCAGGGGGGCAAAAAGAATGAGTGGCGGCAATCGCCTTACGGGCGATTAACGGCGGCAGGGAGGAGGATAAGAATGAGTAGCGGCAATCGCCTTACGGGCGATTAACGGCGGCAGGGAGGTGATAAGAAAGAGTGGCAGCAATCGCGTTACGAGAGATTAAAGGCGGCTGGGAGGCAATAAGAATGAGTGGCAGCAATCGCCTTATGGGCGATTAGCGGCGCCAGGAGGGCAATAAGAATGAGTGGCAGCAATCGCCTTATGGGCGATTAACGGCGGCAGAGAGGCGATAAGAATGAGTGGCAGCAATCACCTTATGGGCGATTAACGGCGGCAGGGAGGCGATAAGAATGAGTGGCAGCAATCGCCTTACCGGCGATTAACGGCGGCAGGGAGGCGATAAGAATGAGTGGCAGGAATCGCCTTATGGTCGCTTTATGGCGGCAGGTAGGCGATAGGAATGAGTGGCACACACATACAACCCAACACACCTTACACATTATCCACGACACACACACACACACACACCCCAACACACCTTTCACATTACCCACGCCAGACACACACACACCCCAACACACCTTACACATTACCCACAACACAGACGGGTCAAGAAGGGTCAAACACACCTGGTGCTGCTCAGCAGCAGCCACGTCAACTATTATGTTGGCCCATACCAACTCCCTCCCCTGAACCCTCCTCCCCACCGGAATATCAACAAGTTCTCGCCAGAAGTTACTATTTCATTTGGGAAAGGAATGGAACTAGTGTTGAATAGTGGTGAACAGTGCTTAAGTCAGTGAAAAACAACTCGGCAGTTGAGTCTTACCCAAGCTAACCTTCACACAGTGAGGTCCCAGGTACCCAATGATAATTCCCCTGAGACTCCACGATAGAGAGGCCTGGGACCACACCTCAGACCAGGTGGTGTCCCCATGATGCTACGACACCACATAGTGAATGAGTTGCTACAGCATCATGTGAAGTTCCTCATAACACCATCTGTGAGGGAATTACTACACCACGTGATGCCCCTTATAACACCATCTGTGAGGCATTTACTACGCCATGTGATGCCCCTCATAACACCATCTGTGAGGGAATTACTACATCATCAGGCACGTCATACACCATCTGAGGTAACTATTACATCATCAGGCCCCTCGTAACACCATCTGTGAGGGAATTACTACACCAAGTCAAACCCCTCATAACACCACCTGTGAGGGAACTAGTACTCCACGTGATGCCCCTCATAACGCCATCTGTGAGGGAGTTACTACACTACGTGTCTGCTGTTCAACACCTCAGCTTACATGATCTAAGGTGTGTAAACATTAATCTGTATGTTCACTGTATGTTCCTTTACCTTTCTCTAATGAAGGCTTTTGTTAAACCACCAATGTATGTAATAAGTCATTTGTGTCCAATGTATATTTTCAGCCTTCGGTCTGCAAACTTTTCAATAAACCGTTTATTATTATTTATTATTATTACACCTTACACATTACCCACGACACACACACCCCAACACACCTTACACATTACCCACGCCACACACACGCACCCCAACCACACCCACACATTACCATTGGCACACACACACACACACACACACACACACACACACACACACACACACACACACACACCCCCCAACACACCTTACATACCCACGAGCACACACACACCCCAACACACCTTACACATTACCCAGCACACACACCCCAACCCCTTACACATTACCCACGCCACACACACACCAACACACCTACATATTACCCACGGCACACACACCCAGCACACATTCACAATACCCACAGCACACACACCCAACACACCTTACTCATTGCCCACGGCACACACATACCCCAACACACCTTACATTACCCACGAAACACACTCCAACACACCTCACCATTACCACGCCACCACACACACTTACACATTGCCACGACACACACACACCCCAACACACCCACATTACCCACGGCACACACACCCAACACACCTTACATTCCCACGGCACACACACACCCCAACACACCTTACACATACCCACGGCACACACACCACACCTTACACATTACCCACGCCACACACCCCAACACACCTTACACAACACCCACACACACCCCAACACACCCACACATTACCCACGCCACACACACCCCATCACCAACATTACCCGCACACACACCACACCACACTACCCACACACCAACACCACGCCGCCACCTCCCACACACATATACATTACCCACGCCACACACACCCCAACACACCTTTACCCACACACACCCACACCTTACTTGCCACGCCACACACCACACCTCCATTACCCACACACACACCACACACATTACCCAGCACACACACAACACACCTTACACATTACCCAGCACACACACCACAACACATACACATTACCCGGCACACACACCCAACACACATACACATTACCCACACACACCCCAACACACCTCACACATTACCCGCCACACACACCCCACACATACACATTACCGCCACACACAACCTTACACATTACCCACGGCACACACACACCCCAACACACCTTACATTCACCCAGCACACACACACACCCCACACACCACACATTACCCACACACACACCCCAGCACATTACCCACGCCACACACACACACACCTACACACCTTATACATTACCCACGGCACACACACCCAACCACCTCACACATTACCCACACACACCCCAACACACCTTACATTACCCACGACACACACCCCAACACACCTTACATTACCCACAGAAAACACCCCAACACCTCACCTTACCCGCCACACACACACACCCAACACACCTACACATTACCCACGCCACACACACACACACCCCAACACACCCCTTACACATGCCACGCCACACTCACCCCAACACACCTTACATTACCCACGCCACACACACCCCAACACACCCACACACACCCATGCACACACACCCCAACACACCTTACACACACCCACGCCACACACACCCCCAACACACCCCACACACACTCCACGCCACACACACCCCAACACACCTTACACACCCACAGCACACTCACCACAACACACCCACACATTACCCACGGCACACACACCCCAACACACCTTACACATTACCCACGAAACACACCCAACACACCACACATTACCCACGCCACACACACACCCCAACACACACTTACACACACACCCACGCCACACACCCCAACACACCCACATTACCCACGGCACACAAACACACCCCCAACACACCTTACACATTACCCACGCCACACACACACACCCCAACACACCTACACATTACCCACGGCACACACACACACACACACACACCCCTCCACCTATACATTACCCACGCACACTCAACACACCTCAAACATACCCACGCCACACACACACACCCCAACACATTCCACACATACCCACGCCACACACCCCCAACACACCCACATTACCCACGGCACACACACACACCCCCAACACACCTTACACATTATCCACGCCAGACACACACACACACCCCAACACACCTTACACATTACCCACGCCACACACACACACCCCAACACACCTTATACATTACCCACGGCACACACACACACCCCAACACGCCCCACATTACCCACGCCACACACACACCCCAACACACCCACACATTACCCACGCCACACACACACCCCAACACACCTTATCTATATTG
>NW_024737068.1:6478517-6538517 GCF_018991925.1 Homarus americanus
TAATCGCCTTTACGGGCGCATTAACGGCGCAGTAAAATATAAGAACGAGTGATGCAATCGCCTTACGGGTGATTAACGCGCAGAGGGCCATAAGAACGAGTGGCGGCAATCGCCCACGGGCGATTAACGGCGGCAGGGGGGCCATAAGAATGAGTGGCGTAACGCTTACGGCGATTAACGGGCGTAGGGGGCTATAAGAATGAGTGGCGTAACGCTTTACGGGCGATTAACGGCGGCAGGGGGGCTATAAGAATGAGTGGCGGTAATCGCCTTTACCGGCATTATTAACGGGCGGCAGGGGACCATAAGAATGAGTGGCGGCACCGCCTTTACGGCGATTAACGCGGCAGGGGCCATAAGAATGAGTGGCGGTAACGCTTACGGGCGATTAATCGCTGCAGGGGAGTGCTATAAGACCGAGTAGGTAATCGCCTGGCGATTAACGGGCGTAGGGGGCTATAAGAATGAGTGGCGTAACGCCACGGCCATTAACGGCGCAGGAGGGCCATAAGAATAGGTGGCGGGCAACGTTCACGGGCGATTAACAGCGCAGGGGGCCATAAGAATGAGTGGCGTAATCGCCTTTGCGGCGATAACGCTACAGGGGGCGATAAGAATGAGTGGCGTACCGCTTCACGGGCTAATAACGGCGCAGGGAGATAAGAATGAGTGGCGGCACCGCCTTTACGGGCGTATTAACGCGTGCAGGGGGCCATAAGAATGTGAGTGGCGCAACGCTTACGGGCGATTAACGGCGGCAGGGGGGCCATAAGAATGAGTGGCGGCACGCTTACGGGCGACACAACGGCGCAGGGGAGGCCATAAGAATGAGTGGCGGTAACGCCTTACGTGGGTACTAACGGCGCAGGGAGGCCATAAGAATGAGTGGCGGCATCGCCTTACGGGCGGATTAACGGGCGTGCAGGAGGCTATAAGAATGAGTGGCGGTAACGCTTTACGGGCGATTAACGGCGGCAGGGGGCCATAAGAATGAGTGGGCGGCAATCGCTTTACGGGCGACAACGGCAGGGGGCTATAAGAATGAGTGGGCGGCACGCTTTATGGGCGGTATTAACGGCGTGCAGGGGCGTATAAGAATGAGTGGCGTGCAATCGCCTTTACGGGCGAATAACGGCGTGCAGGGAGGCGATAGAATTGCCTTATATGTGATTAATGGCAACAGAGGGCGAAAAACAAAAATGGCACAAGAATGAGTGGCAGCAATCGTCAGCGGCTTAACGGCAGGAGGCGATAAGAATGAGTGGCAGCAATCGCCTACGGGCGATTAACGGCGCAGGGAGGCGATAAGAATGAGGGCAGCAATCGCCTTACGGACGATTAACGGCGGCAGGTGGGCGATAAGAATGAGTAGCAGCAATCGCCTACCGCGATTAACAGCGGCAGGGAGGCGATAAGAATGAGTGGGCATCGCCACGGACGATTAACGGCGGCAGGGAGGCGATATGAATGAGTGGCGGCAATCGCCTTACGAGCGATTAACGGCGGAGGGGGCGATAAGAATGAGTGGCAGCAATCGCTTACGGCGATTAACGGCAGCAGGGGGGGGCAATAAGAATGAGTGGCGGCAATAGCCTTACAGGCGATTAACGGCGGCAGGGGGCGATAAGAATGAGTGGCGGCAATCGCCTGGCGGCGATTAACGACGGCAGGGAGGCGATAAGAATGAGTGGCAATCACCTTACGGGCGATTAACGGCAGCAGGGAGGCGATAAGAATGAGCAGGCAATCGCCTTACGGGCAATTGCACGCAGGGGGCGATAAGAATGAGTGGCGGCAATCGCCTTACGGGAGATTAACGGCGGCAGGAAGGCGATAAGAATGAGCAGCAGCAGTCGTTTACGGGCGCTTAACCGCTGCAGGGAGGCGATAAGAATGATCGCAGCAATAGCCTTACGGGCGATTAAAGGCGGCAGGGAGGCGATAAGAATGAGTGGCAGAAACGCCTTACGGGCGATTAACTGCAGCAGGGAGGCGATAAGAAGAGGCAGCAATTGCCTTTACGGGCGATTAACGGCGGCAGGGAGGCGCTAAGAATGAGTGGCAGCAATTGCCTCACGGGCGATTAACGCGCAGGGAGGCGATAAAATGAGTGGGCACCGCCTTACAGGCGATTAACGGTGGCAGGGAGGCGATAAGAATGAGTGGCAGCAACGCCTTACGGGCGATTAACCGCGCAGCGAGGCGATAAGAATGAGTGGCAGCATTGCCTTACGGGCGATTAACGGCGCAGGAGGCGATAAGAATGAGTGGCGGCAATCGCCTTACGGGTGATTAACGTGGCCAGGGGCGATAAATATGAGTGGGCGGCACGCCTTACAGGCGATTAACAGCGGCAGGCGATAAGAATGAGTGGTGGCAATCGCGTTACAGGCGATTAACGGCGCGCAGGGGGCAATAAGAATGAGTGGCAGCAATCGCCTTACGGGCGATTAACGGCAGCAGGTGGGCGATAAGAATGAGTAGCAGCAATCGCCTTTACGGCGATTAACGGCGCAGGAGGCGATAAGAATGAGTGGCAGCAATTGCCTTACGGGCGATTAACGGCGGCAGGGGGCGATAAGATGAGTGGCGGCAATCGCCTTACGGGCGATTAACTGCGCAGGAGGCGATAAGAATGAGTGGAAGCAAATGCCTACGGGCGATTAACGGCGGCAGGGAGGCGATAAGAATGAGTGGCAGCAATTGCCTTACGGGCGATTAACCGTGGGCAGGGAGGCGATAAGAATGAGTGGCGGCATTCGCCACGGGCGATTAACGGTAGGGGGCGATAATATGAGTGGCAGCAATTGCCTTACGGGCGATTAACTGCGGCAGGAGGCGAAAGAATGGCAGCAAATGCCCACGGCCGATTAACGGCGGCAGGGAGGCGATATGAGTGGCGCAACGCTTTCGGGCGATTAACGGCGGCAGGGGCAATAAGAATGAGTGGTGGCAATCGCCTTACGGGCGATTAACGGCGGCAGGGGGGCGATAAGAATGAGTGGCGGCAATCGCCTTACGGGCGATTACCGGCGGCAGCGGGGCGATAAGAATGAGTTGCAGCATTCGCCTTACGGGAGATTAACGGAGGCAGGGGGCAATAAGAATGAGTGGCGGCAATCGCCTTATGGGTGATTAACGGCAGGAGTGGGGGCGAAAAAGAAAAATGACAACAATTGCCTTACATGTGATTAACGGTAGCAGTGGGGCGATAACGATAAATGGCAACAATTGCCTGACATGTGATTAACGGGCGCAGTGGGGCGATAACGATAAATGGCAACAATTGTCTGACATGTGATTAACGGGCGCAGTGGGGCGATAACAAAAAATGGCAACAATTGCATTACAAGTGATTAACGGCAGCAGAGTGGCAAAGACGTCAAATGGCAACAATCGCCTCACGAAAGATTAACAGCAGCAGAGTGGCGAAAAAGAAAAATGGCAACAATTGCCTTACATGTGATTAACGGCAGCAGTGGGGGGAAAACGAAAAATGGTAACAATTGCCTTATATGTAATTAACGGCAGGAGTGGGGGCGAAACGAAAAATGGCAAATAATTGCCTTCCATGTGATTAACGGGCAAGGGTGGGGGAAACGAAAATGGTAACAATTGCCTTATATGTAATTAATAGAGGGACGAAAACGATTTTTTTTTTTTATGGGGATTGGCCCACCAGGACACAGGTCACAAGGCAGAAAAGAAACAGAAAGAACGAGAAACAGAGGGTAAAAGAATAACAGTGATGAATATAAAAAGAAAGAACAGAAATAGAGAAAATGGCGATAAAAGAGAGGCAAGTGGCACATTAACTACATTCCATTAGCCGTTCTCACATATGGGCGTCATCATAATAATTGGACACCGCTAATAGGCTCTTCCTTTCCCCTTAAGAATGCCGATTACGTTCTCCTGGCCCTATTAACCTCTCGTCTCTACCATTAGGCGGCCCGCGTAACCCTGTAGTGGAGGTCCCTTTGATATGAGGCACACGTGAGGGAGACAGGGAGAGAGAGAGAGAGAAATACAAAAAAAAAGAAAAGAATTTATACGGAAGGAAAGAAAATGAAAAAAATATTGAGAGGGGAAGAGATTGAAGCAGAGATCAAGAGATTGAAAGTAATAGAGAGGGGGAAAAAGTGTGAGAGAGGGAAGCGGAGAAAGAGAAGAAGAGAAAGAGAGACAGAAAGAAAGTATGAGAGAGAGAGACAGAGGTAAAGTGTGAGATATAAAGATTAAAAATAAAGTGAAACATAGATGGAGAAAGGAACGAAAATAGTGAGATATGGTAGATAGGGGAAAAGAGAATAAGATAAAAAGATAAAATAAAAAAGGTGCAAAAGACAGAGGTAAAGAAAGCGAGTGGGAGAAGAAAGGTGAGACTGAGAAAGTGAGACGAAAAGAGAATGAGATACAGAAAGGCAGTGTGAAAAAGAGAGAAAGACAGAGTGAAAAAAGTCCACACACACACACACACACACACACACACACACACACACACACATCATCATCAAGATCCCTCCTCCAGAATTTATTAATTTAACCCCAAGTTTTAATTACTAATTAATCTTTTGCAGAGTATAATTAAGAACCAAATCTTCTTTTTATGCTTCTTAATTGAAGTTGTTTAACACGCGAGAAGTTCACCTTTCTGCAAATTATCCAGGTTTTTAATTACCGGCACCAACGTGGGAGAATTTACCACAGCGTGGAAAAATTTAGTCTAGCGTGAGAAAAAATAGCTCAGCGTGGGAAAAAGTTTGTATAACTCGGTAAGGATTACATTTTAGTGGGAAAAATACACAAAGAGAGAGTAGGAAATGTCTATAGCTTAGAAAATGTACCAAAACATTGAAATAAATATATATAACGTAGAAAAGATTAGTATAGATTAAAAGAATTTAGCAAAACATGGAAAACGGAATGAAAAAGCGTGCACATTGCTTGAGAAAACATCAGTAAAACGTGGGAAAACATTAGTATACCGTGGGAAAACATGATTATACAGTGGGAAAACAAAGGATATACCGTGGGAAAACAAAGGATATACCGTGGGAAAACAAAGGATATACCGTGGGAAAACAAAGGATATACCGTGGGAAAACAAAGGATATACCGTGGGAAAACATTAGTATACCATGGGAAAAAAAAGTTTCATTTCTGATAAAAAAAGGCTGTAATATATTTTGTTGTTTCATCTGCATTCGAAGAGTTACTAAGGTAATAAAATTGTTTTGGCGTTATCTAAACAAGCATTTTAGAGTATTGTTGCAGGTAAGCCACAACACTTTTTATATGAGTAAAATAGAAGAAAAAACAATTATTATGTCGAATGATGTTACAGATCAGTAAATAATAATAATAATAATAATAATAATAATAATAATAATAATAATAATAATAATAATAATAACAATAATAATAATAATAATAATAATAATAATAATAAAGTGATTAGCATTGCCATCATCACCATTTTTATCAACAGTAGCAGTTTTATGACCAGTCTATCAATCTGTTCTGTGACCCCTGCCCATGACCCCTGCCTGTGAGCATCTGTCTATGAGTCTCTTTTGTGAGCACCTGTTGAGTCAATTCTGTTAATCCACCATGTAATTGCCATCTGCATTATTAATTTAGTGTGATGTAAGTCGTTCTCTTTGATATGATGAGAGCGACAGGTAAGGTAAATAACATGTTGTCTCGGTATGATGTTTGGCTCTATATAGTTAAGGGTTTTAGGTGATTATAATGCCTATGTATGGACAGAGTGACTTTAATTGGTTTGTACTTTATGTATATTTATGTATGTATGAATAGGTATTTAAATATTAGCACACACACGCACATACACACACACTTCATCCTTGACCACCGAAGGGTCAAGACGTACCTGGCGCTCCTCTCGGAGCAGCCAGGTCAACTGTTAAGTTGGCCCATACCAACTCCCTCCCCTGAACCCTCCTCCCCACCGGAATATCAACAAGTTCACGCCAGAAGTTGCCATTTCATTTAGGAAAGGAATGGAACCAGTGTTAAACAGAGGTGAACAGTGGTGAACAGTGCTTAAGTCAGTGAGAACAACTCAACAGTAACAGTGGTACCCAAGTTGACCTTCACACAGTGAGGTCCCAGGTACCCAATGATAACGGCCCGACCCATCAACCAGCGATGTGTTAATCTGTCTACGATAGGAAGGCCTGGGACCCACCTCACTCATAGAACACCGTCTGTGAGGGAACTACTACACCACGTGAGGCCCCTCATAACACCATCTGTGAGGGAATTACTACACCACGTGAGGCCCCTCATAACACCATCTGTGAGGGAATTACTACACCACGTGAGGCCCCTCATAACACCATCTGTGAGGGAATTACTACACCACGTGAGGCCCCTCATAACACCATCTGTGAGGGAATTACTACACCACGTGAGGCCCCTCATAACACCATCTGTGAGGGAATTACTACACCACGTGAGGCCCCTCATAACACCATCTGTGAGGGAATTACTACACCACGTGAGGCCCCTCATAACACCATCTGTGAGGGAACTACTACACCACGTGAGGTCCCTCCTAACACCATCTGGGAGGGAGTTACTACACTACGTGTTTGCTGTTCAACACCTACATTAATCTGTATGTTCACTGTATGTTCCTTCACCTTTCTCTAATGAAGGCTTTTGTTAAACCACCAATGTATGTAATAAGTCATTTATGCCCAATGTATATTTTCAGCCTTCGGGCTGCAGAACTTTTTCAATAAACCGTTAATTATTATTATTATTATTATTATTACACACACACGTGTCATTCCCCCAGTTTACTCTCTCTCTCTCTCTCTCTCTCTCTCTCTCTCTCTCTCTCTCTCTCTCTCCACAGCAGGTCACATTAGTCCCAAAACGAAACAATTACTCACTTTAAATCTCGCGAACAATTCCCTCCGACAAGTACAGATCAAGAGTATAATTTTGCCTCTTATTGCCATGTCACTTGCCGACATCTAAAGTCTCATCTCGCTAATTAAACGTCAAATAAAAATACTTTCACATGGTCGTCGAACTCACTGATTTAATTCAGATACTACTCGTAGTTCTCCCGTGTAAAATAGTATTGAAGATCTGCGAGCCCTTACTGGGATATCAGTGTAATTTTGCGCCATTTTGAGGTGTTTCAATATTCCAATTGGTTGATAAGTGAAGAACTCTTAACAATCTCATAAAATAACGCAAACATCAATTGGATTTTTGCGGGATCTTTGACAAGGTTGGGATAAAATATTGAAATATATTAAAAGTTTATTTGTTTTAATAGTGAAATATTACGTAACATCAACGAACTTGAAGTAGGGAAGATGTGTTTAATTTCGCACTGGGATGAGACGTTCCAATGTTTTCACGGATGAGATTAAGGTGGGTACTAGTATTAGTGTTCTAAAAGTGATATAAATATTGGCGTACTCCTGGAACTTGGATAGATTGGGGGGGAGGAGGGGAGTTGATGTTTTGTTTGGAAAGCAAATATTATCTGTCTCTATCTCTTGCTCTTTCAACTTCTCTCATATTATCAGAAACAACGATTCTCTCTCTCTCTCTCTCTCTCTTGCAGTCACCTTCAGAGGCGACCCACCCTACCTTCCCGCATCTCTCACACCTGTGATCACCGGAGCTACGCTAATTAACTCCATTCACCTGCAGGTCTACGTCGACAGTGGCATTTGTGTCCTCAACGCTTCTCACAGCTTCGTAACTAGGACGCCAAGTAATGAACATCAAGACGGAATGCTCATCTTAGAATCAATAGAAGGGTTACTCCCCTGTGTTTCATTCAACGCTAATGAACACTGAGCAACGCTATTCAACGCTCATCAATGTATTATCTCTTAGAAATGTTCCTCAAAACTCGTTCATTAATGTTCATCAATGCTTCTTAACGCTATTCAATCTTCATCAATGATCATTAGCGTCTCTCAACGTTCGACACAACAACAGTCCTCGACAGCCATCAATGCTTTTTAACGCTTATCAACGCTCATCAACGCTCCTGACAGCTACACAATTTCTTTTATTACCAAAGACAGACAGACAGGAAATGCAAATTCACAAAGACAGATGTAAAGACAGAAGGACAGACATTCGAACACACACACACACACACACACACACACACACACACACACACACACACACACACACACACACACACACACAAGGAATAGTTGAAGGGCCTCACAGTCCCCATCTTCCCAGTTCATGGATATTAGTGCTCTCATGAACTGTCAATGCGTCATTTGAATCAGGTGGTGTAGGTAGAATTATCTCCCATAAGAGATATAACCGTGAATGGCTATTCAGGAGGCTTTTATGGTACAAAGATATTTGTTAATGTCTTCCTGAAAAAAAATAAATAAAAGGTGTACTGAAATGCTTTAATTTCTTTTGTTTTGTTTTTTGTTTTGTGTTTATTTTGTGTTTTTTTTCTCTCTCTTTTCGCTGATGGTGTTGTGTTTTTTGTTAGTCAGGAGCTAAGAATTTTTTTGGTGACAAATACATATTAAATTGTTTGTGTGTGTTTTACAAAAATAGACAGAAGTAGACAGACAGACAGGCAAAGAACGAGACAGAGAGACAGGCAAACAGACAAAGAGAAAGACACACATAAAACAAACACATACAGACAAACATGAAAAAAAAGACAGAATAAAACACGGACAGACAAACATACAAACAGACAGAAAAAAGAAAAACCGTGAAACAGACGGGAAAAAAGACAAGCAAACAAAACACACAAACAGACAGAAACAACGAAAGACAAAGACAGACAAATATAGAAACAGATAGACAGAAAGGCAGTGAAATAGACAGACGGGATAAAGAGCTAGAGCAACCCCGGAAGCCACATTGTGTGAGATAACTTGGAGGGAAAATAAATAAGTTTGGTTAGCGTTATGATATCGGATGGTTATCGATTTGTTGGTTAATGTTCAGTAATATTAGGTTGGGTTGGGTTGGGTTGGGCTACGTTAGGATAGATTAGGTGAGGTTAAAACAGGTTGAGTTAGAATAGTTTAAGCTAGAGCAGAGAAGGTTATGTTAGGTTAGGTAGACATACAGATTGCCTGAGACACAAACAGATAGACAGGCAGAGAGACGGTAACAGACAGACAGACAGACAGAGTTAATACAGCCTGCCACTCAGTCGTGTTGGCTTAAATACTAAACGAATATATCAACGCCTTTAATCCACTACATAACTCTTACTAATTCTCTCCTAATGATGCAAGGAGAGAGAGAGAGAGGGGGGATAAAAAGAGAAAGGAAGAGTGAAAGAGAGAGACTGAATGACGGTGAGAAAGGAGCGAGATAGAATATTTTCAAGAGGAAATTCTTTTGGCTTCTTAAATTAACTGCTCCAGTTCCTTAATCGAATTAAGATTTGCACAATAAAGCAAGATATATTTAATAAGAAAATAACTGTCGTATATTATAAATACTGTATGTATGTCTGTGTGTGTGTGTATGTGTGTACGTATATACATATATATTTATCTCTTTATTTATGTGTGGATATACTGAATAACCACAATTTTGTAAGTCAAACGTCAAGAAACCAACATTCTCACAATCAATTGACATTCTATCAGATAATCACCAATCACAAAAAACATCCACTACCACTCACAAACCTCCCATCACCACTTATAAACCCCCACTATCACTTACAAATCCCCACCACCACTTACAAATCCCCACCACCACTTACAAACCCCCCACCATCACTCACAAACCCCCACTATCACTTACAATTCCCCACCACCACTTACATACCCCCACCACCACTTACAAACCCCCCACCATCACTCACAAACCCCCACCATCATTTACAAACTCCCACCACCACTCACAAACCCCCCACCACCACTATCACCACCACTTACAAACTCCCACCACCACTACCACCACTCACATAAACTACCTCTAAGATTGTTTGCGCTCACAATCAGACCCTAAGAGATGCAAACATTCTTTCCAATCCCAGTCATTTTAGAGGGAGGTGACGTTGAGTGTTTGGCCACACTATCGAGAGCGGCCGTATCACCCAGCTCTTGAATCACAATTGAAGGTTCAGACTGGCAAAGCTCTCACGCTGGGGAGGGTTCAAGAAAAACTGTGTCAGTGTTCATTCTGTGTTTTCTTCAACTCCGAGACGACGGGAGAGGTGACGAGTGTTACGGTGAAGGAAGAGTACTGGTACTGATAAGACGGCAGATGGTATAGGAATGACGGTACAGGTACAGAAATGACGGAACGGGTAAATAAATGACGCAACGGTACAAAAACGACGGCACAAATAGAGATGGCGCTACAGGTACAGAAACGACAGAAACAGAGACAACCTGGCAAATTAGTCACTCAGACAGCTTAATGTACTAGCCACTCAAGGAACTTAACTTAATAGCCACTCGGAGAGCTTAACTTAATAGCCATTCAGAGAACTTAATAGCCACTTAGAGAGGTTAACTTACTAGACACTCAAAGAGGTAGACTAAATGATCAATCAGAGAATTAAATTTAAAATTCAGATAGCTTAACTTACCAGCCACTCAGAAAGCTTAACTTATTCACCACTCAGAAAGCTTAACTTATTCACCACTCAGAAAGCATAACTTAACGGCCACTCAGAAATCATAACTTACTCACCACTCAGAGAGCATAACTTAATCCCCACTCAGAGAGCATTTACGCGTCAACCCAGGGCATCATACATATACAGACTTATATCGCATAAAAGATCAACGGTAAATACTGCCATAGCAAGATGAGAAAGGATAGGCTTATCTCCCTCCCCTTTTGATGATGTTGTGTGTGTGTGTGTGTGTAAGAAATAGAATATATATTTTTTTTACGGCAAAATGATATTATCACGAACAACTGCTTCCCGAGAGACCAGAATTTCCATTTGGTGGTCCCACCTCTGTCTATCTATATGCTAAACAGATGTGTAAATCTCTCGATTTTTTTTTCTTCTTCCTTTTGGCCTTGCTGACGATAAACGCAAGTCAAATATCATTCCTTTTGAACTCTGAGAACTTTATTCAGCATCTCTTAACATAGCGTTGCGTGGTTGGTTTCTAAACTCTAACACAGGATGGTCTCTAAAGTCTAGTGCAAATTGGTCTTTTAAGCTAGTATAGAATGGTCTCTGATTTCTAATACAGCAAGGTCTCTAAAATTTAGCTAGTGGTCTCTAAATACTCTAAAATAGCACGGTCTCTAGAAGCTCCAACAAAGCACGGTCTCTAGAAGCTCTAATATAGCACGGTCTTTAGAACCTCTAACATAGCACGTTCTCTAGAACCTCTAACATAGCACGGTCTCTAGAAGCTCTAATATAGCCCAGTCTCTAGAAGCTCTCATAAAGCACGGTCTCTAGAAGTTCTAATATAGCACGGTCTCTAGAAGCTCTAATTTAGCATGGTCTCTAAAAGCTCTAACATAGCACGGCCTCTAGAAGCTCTAATATAGCACGGTCTCTAGAAGCTCTAATTTAGCATGGTCTCTAAAAGCTCTAACATAGCACGGTCTCTAGAAGTTCTAATATAGCACGGTATCTAGAAGCTCTAATTTAGCATGGTCTCTAAAAGCTCTAATATAGCACGGTCTCTAGAAACTCTAATTTAGCACGGTCTCTAGAAGCTCTAACATAGCACGGCCTCTAGAAGCTCTAACATAGCACGGTCTCTAGAAGCTCTAACATAGCACGGCCTCTAGAAGCTCTAACATAGCACGGTCTCTATACACCATCGTCTCGAAGTCATTAAGAGAATACCACAGAATGTTAAATTTTTAATACACGGTTTTGATAAATTCGAGTGTGGGCCAATGAGCTGCTCTAACGAAACCTAACCTAACCTAACCTAACTTAACTTAATCTAACCTAACTTAATCTAACCTAACATACTATAACCAAACTTGGCCTAATCTAACCTAACCTAACAAAAACTGACTTAACATAACCAGAACTAATATAAGGCAATCTAACAGAAACTTAACTTGATCAATTCTAACTTGACCTAAATCTAGCCTTACCTATCCTAACCTGACCTACCCTAATGAAACCAACTTAACACTAACCAAACCTAACCTGAACCTAATCTAATGTAAGTTAACCTCACATACCATGACCTGATTTGAAATTGGAAACACAGACTTTGTATGGAAAGGGAAGTAAAACTCTTGTATCTGAGTATTTGTTTGGAGTATAAACCTAGTTACCACGACAGTGAGATGGTGGTGTTATGTAGACGCTCGCGTGCGTGCGAGTGTGTATGTGTGTGTGTGTGTAGCCACACACAGGGTGGTGAAATGCGTCTAGTGTGGCAGCATTATGTTAGTGTTAAGGTGAAAGTACTGCTTGCTCCCTCCTGCTTTCAGCTGCCGCCGCTGGCTAGCCCTCGTGGAACAGGGAAGCAACATGCATACATGTAAGTGTTCCCCTGCCAGTACACAGCCTCCTCACCATCAAGACTCCTGCTGTGCCTCATAGTGGCAACACACGGTAAGTGGGTGCTGAGCCCAGGCGAAATCAGTAGGGGATCTCGGAGTATCAGTGGTCCCTAGAGGGACGGGGCATAGGATCACTGGCATGTGGACACGTCCTGGCGCCTACCAACCACTGCCCCGCTGCCTTGCGGATTAACCTTGGTAGGTATAAGATACGGGAGTAAACCCAGAACGAAAAATCTGCGGTGGAGCCACGTAACAGGGAGAAATGCTTACAGAGCTCCAACAAGACCCCAACGGCAGTGTAGGCGGAAGAGGTGACCACCATGGAAACCCAACGACTACACCAGCGGACGAAGGCAATGCCTGATGGACAGGATACTAAGGCGAAACCCAACAAAATGGGCTATCGGCAGTCCATTACAACTCTCCCTCTCTCCAGTCGTTGCAACACTTGCACCAATGGATCAGGAAAAGGGAGAGCCAAGATGTGTGGTTGCAGCCTGCGCTCCTGCCTCACCACATAAATCAACTCACGCGCAGCCATCATCCAGCTCATCATACCTCTCATCATCATCAAAACCCCTATACCCCCCAAAAGTCCTATAGCGACGGGGACAGGCAGAGATTACTATTGGGAGTCTCTAGTCACAGCTCTGCACATGGGAGGCACAGATAACATGGTCGCTTATGCACTGGGATATAGAAGCAGTGCAATCCGGTCCTGTCTGTGTGCCTGAGCAACCCTTCCGAGGAGCCACTCTGCTCTCCCCACATGGGGAGGGGGCTGCTTAAAACCCCAACCTGACTGGGCAACCGCACCCAGTTAGGTCATCTTTATGCGGTCGAAAACACAACCAAAATCACAGATCCAAACAAAAACAAACCATACAACCTCTTCTGGTCGCTGCATGGAATGTCAAGACCCTTCTGGATACTGGCACAAACGCACGTCCTGAAAGAAGAGCTGCCCTAGTGGCAAAAGAGCTGGCTAGGTATAACATCGACATAGCAGCCATCGGTGAGTCCCGGTTCCCAGATGAAAGCTAACTCACAGAACAGGGGTCTGGCTACACCTTCTTCTGGAAGGGTAAGCCTGCTGTGGAGAGAAACCGCATTTATGGAGTTGGCTTTGCCCTTCGCCAACGCATCCTACACAGGCTAACTGAAATGCCTACTGGGATCAACGAGAGCCTCAAGACGCTTCGAGCCCCACTGAATCACTCACGTCATGCCTTCTTCATCAGTGTATTCGCCACAACACTGGATGCAGAGGATGACATCAAGGAGGCCTTTTATGCCGACCTCGACAGAGTGCTAACCTCTATCCCGAGAGAAGACAAGGTTGTGCTCCTTGGCGACTCCAATGCCAGAGTTAGCAGAGATGTTAACATTTAGCAGGAAACCATAGGGAGAAATGGACAAGGCAAGTGTAATCCCAACGGCTTACTCCTCCTCAGCAAGTGTGCTGCTCATAACCTCACTATCACCAATACCTTGTTTAGGCAGGCCGACAAGTTCAAGGGTTCGTGGCAACACCCACGATCCAAACATTGGCACCTCATTGAGTACATCATTGTCAAGAGAGAGGGATCGCCGAGATGTCCTCATCAACCGTGCCATGCATGGCTCAGACCACTGTGACACCAATCATCGACTTGTCAGATCCAAGCTCTCACTTTACGTCGCCCCAAAACGGCGAAGGCAGCAAATCTTCAGAAGAGGTTTTAATACTAAGCGTCTGGAGGATCCAGCGGTAGCAACTGCTTTCAGAGAGCAGCTCGAACATGGGCTTAAAAACAACCCAACAGCAAACAACGTGAATCCCAGTGCCGAATGGGACACTCTTAATACTGTTACGACAAAAACCTGCTGAGAGACCTCGGCCAGATCAAGAGAATACACCAGGACTGGTTTGATGAAAATGACCCGGCAATCAAAGTACTCATCGATGATAAACGTGCTGTTTTTACTAACTGGTAGAACAGCCCTCAGTCTCTGACTAAAGCTGATACATTCCGCAAGAAGAAATCGGCAGACCAGCGGGACTTCACAACCTAAAGAACGACTGGCTTAAAAATAAAGCATGTGAAGCACAAAAACTTGCAGATCAGCACAAGATGCGAGAATTTTTCATTTCCACTAAAACATTTTATAGGCCAGTCACTTGTGGCGCAACCTTCCTCCGCTCATCTGACGGTAACCTCATAATTAAAGACGACGAAGGCCTCCTTCAGCGCTGTTAAGAGCACTACCATTCACTGCTCAACCGAAACACCAATGTGGATGTCCTGACTACCCAGCAGGTCCCCCCAGCATCCAGAGCTGACCCACCTCAGCTATCTCCATCCCTGCCATCAAACAGATGAAAAATAACAAAGCCTCAGGGCCTTATGGAATCCCAGCCGAGGTGTATAAAGCAGGAGGACCTCTGCTTACCGGCCGTCTCCACTCTGTCCTGGAGAATATATGGGAAAAGTAGGAATTCCCCCAAGCTCTTAAAGACGCCTCCATTGTCAATATTTATAAGAACAAGGGAGACTGGTCAGACTGTGGCAACTACCGTGGGATCTCGCTGCTCTCCGTAGCTGACAAGATTATCGCCCGAGTCCTCCTAAACAGACTTCTTCCTGAAGCAGAAAACTTCCTCCCAGAATCTCAATGTGGTTTTAGACCATAACGTGGCACCACTGACATGATGTTTGCTGCCCGCAAGATACAGGAAAAGTGCAGAGAACAGCGTCATGACCTGTACATGGCTTTCATCGACTTAACCAAGGCCTTCGACTCGGTCAACAGGGAAGCCCTCTGGTGGACCCTCAACCATTTTGGTTGCCCACCAAAATCCATCGCCATTGTGAGGCAACTCCAAGATGGCATGAACGGCAGTGTCCTGCACAATGGCACCCAGTCTGAGTTCTTCCCCATCCAAACAGGGGTGAAACAAGGGAGTGTACTGGCACCATTTCTCTTTTAAATTTTCTTGGCTGCCTCCCATACTCGTGCCAGTGCCAATTTAGCCAGCGGGGTAAACATCGAGTACAAGGTGAAGAGGAGTCTTTTCAACATAAGACGACTCCAGGCAAGAACAAAGATATCGGCAGCTTCCATTACTGAACTTCAGTATGCAGACGACCTGACCCTTGTTGCTCACACTGAACACGACCTACAGATCCTGAACACCTAAGCAGATGAATATGCACACTTCGGCCTTGAGGTGAATGTACATAAGACTCAGATTCTCTTTCAACCTGCCCCTGGTTCAGACACACCTCCACCATCCATCCAGCTTAACGGTACTACCCTCTCTAATGTTGCCCACTTTCGGTATCTCGGCTCCCACCTGTCCACACCGCAGACATCGATGAAGAGATTCAGCATCGGATCAGATGTGCATCTCAAGCCTTTGACGGACTCCGAAATCGTGTCTTCAGCTGTAGGGAGCTAAAATTATCTACGAAGTTACAGGTATATCGAGCAGTGGTCCTGCCTACCCTACTATATGGCAGTGAGACATGGGTCACATACAGGAGGCACCTCAAGGCACTTGAAATCTTTTACCAATGTAGTCTACGTTCCATCCTCCGAGTTCGCTGGGAAGACAGAGAACAAATGCCAGTATTCTTGCTGACACCAACTGTAGGAGCATCGAGGCTACCATTATCCATGAACAACTACGTTGGACTGGCCATGTTACCCGCATGGACGATAGTCGACCGCCAAAGCAGCTAATTTACAGTCATCTAACGAATAGTAGACGTAACGACGGCAGGCAATTGAAAAGGTATAAAGATAGTCTTAAGACAAACCTGAAAAGGTGCCAAATCGACACCCTCACCTGTCACTTGGGAATCGATTACTCCACATCATAACGCTTGGAGGAGCACCACACGAGGTGTAAATACTTTCGAGTTAGCCCGACTGCAAACCGAGGCAGACAAGCGACAACGTCGGAAAGACGCTGCCACCGCCCCTCCCACAGTATATGGAGCCCTCCACATGTGCAACGAATGTGGGCGACGGTGCAGGTCCTGTATCGGCCTCTTTAGTCATCTCATAACTCACCAACCTTCGTGACATCCTCAATATCTCATATCATTGTATCATAGCTGGATATTATCATCATTATTTTATTATTTTATTTTTGTTTTTTTTATCATAAATTTTATTTACTATGAATTACGTATTATGACCATTAATTATTATTATTATTATTATTATTATTATTATTATTATTATTATTAGTTTTAGTTTTAGTTTTAGTTTTATATTATTATTACATTTTCGCCCCCCCAGGCCCCGATGTGGGTCAGTGACCTGTGTCCGGGTGGGCTAATCCCCGTAAAAAAAATTTTTTCGTAATACTCGATTCCGAGTGACAGCTAAGTAGTAGCAAAGTAGTGTGTTAACGGATGGGCGTCAAAGAGAGCAACTTGCCTGATGTTTCACCACGCCGAGGATTTCAACCCAGGTTTATTGGCAGGCGAGGAGTAAAACAGAGAGACAGAAAGGCAAAATCGACAGATAAACAGAGACAGACAAACTTCAGCCGTCTGTTCTAGTAGGTTTATTTACTCCTTGCATCAACAGGCTGAATCTGAACTTGTACCCAAAGCCGCATGTAAGCTGGGAGGTGATTGGCTGGGGGAGGGAGCTAATGGAATGTGTCAGCGGCGGTGATTGGTTGGGTGACGGCTCTACGGACACACAAATATATTATGCAAGAAAATGTCGAATGATATTCCGTGTGAGTTTATTTTTTTACTTAGTTCTCCCTTCATATATATATATATATATATATATATATATATATATATATATATATATATATATATATATATATATAGCTCCACAATGAAAACGTGGATAAGATAAATCTTGATCAAATCACACGGGAAAAGGGAAACAACGGAGCACCTTAGCTTTCGTCTTTATTCAAGACATCTTCAGAGGCAACTAAAGATGTCTTGAATAAAGACGGAAGCTAAGGTGCTCCGTTGTTTCCCTTTTCCCGTGTGATTTATATATATATATATATATATATATATATATATATATATATATATATATATATATATATATATATATATATATAAGGCCAGGCTGGTGTATGATACATCATAATAATATAAACACATGGCCAGGCCGGTGTAAGATACAGCAGTATACATATAAACTCATGGCCAAAGCTGGTGTATGATACAGCAGTATACACATACACATGGCCAGGGTGGTGAATGATGCAGCATAATAATATAAACACATGGCCAGGCCGGTGTATGATACAGCGGTATACATATAAACACAAGGCCAGGCTGGTGTATGATACAACAGTATACATAAGCCGTGGGCCAGATGGGAGGGACAGTAATCCTCCTTGATCCTCCAGCACGGATCCTCTTTGTAAGGATTACGAGGCGACTTTGTTACCCTGTCACAGGCGGCTGGCGATCCAACTGATCCACCGGTTGACTGATCCCTCACCTGTACGATCCACCAGCGGTTCAGTCGGCGCCCTCTGGGGTATTCGTAATTCAAAACGCGTATTCCGGAGCCTCCCTCATTCAAAAGTTAATTCTGGGAGCACTCGCCTTTGAATGCGCTCACTCTGGAGTCCCTTGCCCTTTAATACACTCACTTTGGGAACCCCCATTACCCTGCAACATGCTCACTCTAGGGACACTCTTCGTGCAATATGCTCACTCTGGGGGGGCCCTTCTCCATACAATATGCTCAATCTGGGGCCCTTCTACTTGCAATATGCTCACTCTGGGCTCCTCTCCATAAAATATGCTCACTCCGGGGCTCCCCTCTCTACGAAATATGCTCACTTTGGGGCCCCTCTATGCAATATGCTCACTCTGAAACCCACCACAACATTACCAATCAGATGATGATCACAAGTGAAGTCTTCCATAACAACACTCTCACACTACCTACCTACCTACCTACCTCTCTCTCTCTCTCCATATAAACCTGATACACATACACATCGTTCACAAGCTCTGCCTCAATGTACCGATTCTCTTTCCCTCAACTTGAACACGGAGGCCCAGTGATAGGACACACTCCAGTCGTCGTCACTCAAGCGCTAGGTGGGTGTAGAGGGCTGGTGCGAGCGCTCAAGATATCTGTTTTGAATTGCAGGCTTAAGGGTGGTGGTGGAAGGGACAGATGATGGTGTGTGTGTGTGTGTGTGTGTGAGATAGATGATGGGATAATGAGTAAGTGTAAGAGAGAAAGGGAGCGTGAGTAACCGAGTCAGAGAAAGAGAAATTAAGTGAGAGGGAAAGAGAGAGTTAGTGAGCGAGAGACCAGGACCGCAGAGACAGAATGAAGTACCTTGGATAACCTTATTGGTCGCCGCTGTGACACGCCCCGGCCTGACTCCTGCCCATGATCAGAAAAATACTGCAGTAGATAAAGTTTTGGTTCATGGGTGACCCTTTAATAAAAAATAAAATAAAAATAAAATTCCTTCTCGATTTGAAGAGGATGTAATAAACACGAGTTTCTCAAGAACGACTTCCTATCCTTGTCATAAATGTCCATAAAAAACGACAAAGAAAAACATTAACTGCAAAAGTTATTGATTCATTTACAAACAAATAAGTTAGTTAATATTGTTAATTGGAATACAAAAAAAAATTACTTTTCTATTAAATTTGTATTCCGACATTTCTTTGTATACCAGTCGATATACCTACATTAGCATACAGGTAGGCTCAACCTACTTGTATACTCATTTGTTGTAATATATTGGTTGATGAATCATTACATTATATTGAACTTATTTTAAAACTTTCTTCTGGTTAGGTTAAGCCGCATCCTCCTCTTGGCCAGCCGCCACAACCACCAACCGTCTTATCCTCCACCAGCCGCCACAACCACCAGCCGTCTTACCCTCCACCGCCACCAGCCGCTACAACCACCAGCCACCTCACCCTCCACCAGCCGTCTTACCCTCCACCCGTCACCAGCCGCTACAACCACCAGCCACCTCACCCTCCACCAGCCGTCTTACCCTCCACCCGTCACCAAATGCATCATAACCATCATCAACTGCCAGCCACCATAAGAGGATAGCCGCCACAGTCCTAAACCCCCCCCCCCGCCGCTCAAGCCGCCAACAAAACCACTGTAAGAACCCTGTCAGCCTTTCCCTACTCCGCCAGTCACCACCAAAGCCTCCACAAACAATCTATTATCCTCCATGAGCCACCACGATAAGCCTGTGCGTCTTCGTCAGCCGCTACACGCGTGTACATAAATACTTTACTTGGCAGAATGAAGAGGATATGTGAGCGCGCGCGCGTGTGAGGCAAGAGGATGGGTGTGTGTTCTAAAGGGGAAAATAAGTAACAGAATTCAAATGAGCATCTCCACCTTACTCAACCTATACACAAATAAGGATAACATCCAAAAATTCACTCAAATGAGACGATGTTTAGAGAGATGACTAAACTGTAACAGTCAGGGTAACTACAAGGTTACACAGGCAAAAATACTGAACAGGCAAGCACAAGAACACGTAGCCTGCATGAGAACTAAAGCAACAATCAAAACACAAACTCTAAAACCCTATTACTGATACACACACTGACACACTTTATGTATATGGAAATGCTATACTGTACTTTCCCTTCGTGTCACAACTACTGTATATATTTTTAATAATAAAACATAAGTTGTTTGTTATTGTCATGGTCACGTTGACTGCTAGTCTGTTTTAGAACCTGATTCTTATTATACTCCACGAACGTAAAACATAATGGATAGCTGGTTAGCTATTCCTAAGAAGACGTTTTTCCCCATCGACGTTTATACTCATGATCCCTCCCAGCAAGTCCCGCTTTCGAACACAGTTGTCAATGCGTTTTTTATTCCACTTTTTCCTGGCAAGCTCAATCTTGGATTAGTCTGTGTAAATCAACTCGAGTAATTTGCCAGACCTTTGTCAACTAAAGGTTATCCTTGAATGAGTAACAGTTGGTTTGTTTGTGATTTCTGTCATTGCGAGAGTAGCGATCGCTGGCAACTCAGGGGTATATGAACCACTGCAGAGTAGAGAGTCGTCCTCTGTGACGTTTCCTCTCCAACTTGTCTACAGGTACAAGGGGGGGGCTTAATTGAAAACCCACCGGTCGCTCCGAGCAGGTGGATATTCAGCAATGATCATTATAAGGACGATGGCGCTGACTCGGCATGATTAATGTGCTCACTCTACCTCATGGAGCTAGACCCCAGACTCGCCATGTGTCTGGCTTCCACCAATCACAGCAACGGTCGTGCGCCCCAGTGTCCTACCCTGGGATGCATTCCTGGCATTTATGGCCCACAGTGTTTGAGGTATATGCTTGGGGATAATTAATTGGAAATAATTATCCCATGTTGGGTAGTGGACCCAGGTATGAGTTGGCTTCAGTAATAACATGTTGAGTACCGAAGGGACCATATGTAAGTTGGTCATTGTTACGCCGTCTCTTAATTTACTTAAATATCCAGGTTCTAGGCGTAACCAAACAAAAAGTGAAGTAAATTAAAAGAGAATAAAAATAAATAAAATAAACCTTTAAGAATTTAATTGATTAAATATTAACACAATAAAGAGCCTCGTAGGCTGTCACAACAAATTGATTCACCATAGAAACTTTTAAGACACAAGTGATACAAAACATCGAAACATCAAAATAATAAAAATAAAGCATTGGATTACGTTAACACTGCATAAACATGTAAAAACTATCACTGAAATTAACTAACGTGAAACAACACTGAATTACTTGAATACAACTAGGCAAATACTGATGGACACAAACAGAGACATAAATAGGTACTCACATATATATATATACCACATTGGTGGCGACAGGAACAACACAAATAAATTAAGTTTAAATAACAAGTGACACTCAAAGGATGTGGACTGTATGACAAGAGGACTGAACTGACTCAAGTCAGTTGGTGGGTCCTATATACAAGGTCGGCTCCCGCCACGCGACCCGCCGGTGGGTCGTTTAACGATGCAGATGGTCGTTAGAGAACAAAGAATGCTGGTTACAATACAAAATGAAGAAATAAGATGGGCTTGAACAAATAATGAGTTAAAACCTTAACAGCACAGGGTAAGGTGACTAGAATATATAATAGTAAATTTAACAAATCATTACAGGAATAATATGGAACATGGGAGCACGTTATATTTATAAAAAAATAAAAAAAATACGACACGGTCGTAACACTTCCCCCATAAAATAAAATTTTGCTTGCACAAATTTTGATATGACAAGTGTTCCGACACCTTGAAGTCCAACAAAAAATATTATCCTTCAACAAATCAGTAAGGGGTAGTGCCAACTCGGCAAAATACAAATATATCTCTGGTAATAACCCACACAACCCAAAAATCTGCGGACTTGTCGTTTGTTACATAGAACAGGCATCTGAGAAATAGTGTCACACCTTGCTGTGGGAGGAGCAAGTTTCCAACCTAATTACATGTCTCAGATACAAAAGTTGAGCACAAACAAATTCTGACTTAGCAAAGTTTATAACAAACAAGTCCTACATATCCTAACTCAGTGAAGAGAGCGTCTAGCTGACATACTGTAAATGGTCTGACCAATTGTCAGAAAAAAAAATTACATCTAAATATACTACACAACCAAGACAATTGGCTGACTCGTAACCTCAGCCTTTGAAAGGTAGCAGGGGCATTGCAAAGCCCAAAAGGCATAACATTAAATTTATAGTTCTTACCTAATGCCACAAAACTGGATATGTCTTTAACACAACGGGTCAATGGTACTTGCCAAAACCCTCGAAGGCAATCAATCTTAGAGAGGAACTTGGCGTTCCCGATTGCTTCGATGCAGTCGTCGACTCTTGGTAGAGGGAAGCTGTCCTTGCTGGTGACGGCGTTGACCGTGAGGAAGTCAATGCAGAATCGAAGAGTGCCGTCCTTCTTTGGTACTAGAGTGACTGGTGAGCACGACTCGCTGGTAGGGAGCCTGCTTGATAGGCTTAGCAGAACCAACACCATGCACCACGGCATTGGTACAGCCAGGCCTGTCTTGGAAGACAAGAGGATGTTGTTGGATGGCGGTCAGCACGTCAACTCTGGTGTCCCGGTAGACGATGTAGCTTCTGCTACTCCACGGAGTTGGACTGCCAAACCCTGACTGATGACAGGGCGAGTGGACTTGCCCTTTCTTTTTCCTCTTCTTTCTCACCGTCTACCAATTAAGTGTCAACGGCACACTCGGGAACTGGATCATCAGCAACAAATGGGGGTAGTGGCGTGTGTGGTACAGCTTGATGGTGTTGACGCGACATAAGCGCTGTAGTCGGCACCTGTCAGGGGTAGAGATAATATAATTCTTGGGGCTCACCTTCTTCACCACTCTATATGGCCCACTGAACTTCGCATGGAGTGGCTGTCCATGTCTCAGCAAGAGAATGAGAACTTTATCTATCTGGAACTGTGTCTGGCCCGCTTGTCGTACCATGTCTTGGTCTGCGACTGCTTAAGTGGTCTGCGGCAAGGCTCCAACATCTTAGAAGCTTCTAACATCTACTAAACGTAATACATTTATGCTCTCTTCACTACTCCCTAACAATGAACTATTCCCAACTCTGTTAGGGCTTCCTTGAAAACTTTTCCTACAAAATATGAAGCCCCCTCCGTTTGAACATGGTACGGCAAACCGAAGTGACTAAACAGGTCAAACAAACATTTAACAAGGGCCTCAGCAGTAATTTTCCTAAGAGGTACAGCATACAAGTACCTAGTGGAGGTATTAAGGACTAAATAAATATTCAAACCCTCTAGAAGTTTTAGGCAGAGGGCCTACAATAACACACTGTACTGTTGTAAAGGGCTCAGGTACGTGAGGTACTCTTACAAGTGGAAAAGGTGGAATAGCCCGATTGGCTTTGCCTACCTTTTGACAAAAATGACAATACTTACAATATTTAGTGACATCTCTCCTCATACCTGGCCAATTGAACTTTCTGGCCAGCCTGTTGAACGTCTTTCGGACACCTTGATGTCCAGAAAAGCGACCGTCATGGGCCAGAGCTAGAACATGTTGTCTGTAAGTGTGTGGGAGGACTATTTGAGTGATAGACGCCCAGTCCGCGTCTTCCTCTGACATAGTCGGTGGGAGCCATCGGCAGCACAAAACACAGTCTTGACTTAAATATCTCGTGGTAGGGCCTGAATCATTGGCAGGATCGGACACCAGGTCAAACAAGAGCCGTAAAGAAACTGTTTGCTCTTGCGCAGCTATTAAAGCAACTCACCCGGTCACAGCATTAACTGCGGAAAAAATGTCTTGGGAAGCAATTGGGTTAGCAAAACGTCTTTCTAAGGACAGTGAATTATCTACATCAGGAGTTACATTATGATCATTAGTCATTAACAAAAAACGAGTCACAGCACACAAGGAAAAACACCGGGCATATCATCTTCAAGCTGTTGCAGCAAATCGTTACCGAGTATGAGGTCCACTCTTTAGCAACAAGGAGACTTGACACGTACTAACACAGGCAGCTCGTGCTCACCGGCTACGTTTAGCTATACCTGAAAAACCAAAGGAGCTGCACCTTTACCCCAAAGGGCGCCCAAAACGACGTTTTGTCAGTCTTCCTCACCGCAACAACACCCTCTTTGATGAGAGTTTGGAGACAACCCGAGTCTCTCAAAATAGTGACTGGTGTTTCAACACCGTGCCTTGTGACAAAAAGGGACGAAGGTACCAACGTCTGGGTCCTTCCCAAAACTCTCCTGGAAAAGATCAAAGTCTCGTGAGGCGAGAACCGAAACTGCAACCTCTCGTGCTTCACCTTATTTGGCTACGGCCTTGTCCAACAAAAATACGCCTTATGACCCGGCTTTCCACAGAAACTACAATTAAATTAGAAAATTAGGACGCCCCATTAGGTGGCGAACGAGTCCATCTCCTCTTGCCATGTACAAAATTATTACGCACAGAATTACCATTGTTAGTCCTACCATGCCTCAAAACAAATCCATCAGCATACTTAAAAAAAAATCACAAGTGTCAAAATGTCGTTAGTGAATCCTGGCAAGGTCGCCAAAACTGTTACGCCGTCTCTTAATTTACTTAAATATCCAGGTTCCTGGCGTAACCAAACAAAACGTGAAGTAAATTAACAATAAAAATAAATAAAGTAAACCTTTAAGAATTTAATTGATTAAATATTAACACAATAAAGAGCCTCGTAGGCTGTCACAACAAATTGCTTCACCGTCTTAACTTTTAAGACACAAGTGATACAAAACCTCGAAACATCAAAAGAATAAAAATAAAGCATTGGATTACGTTAACACTGCATAAACATGTAAAAACTATCACAAATTAACTAACGTGAAACAACACTGAATTACTTGAATACAACTAGGCAAATACTGATGGACACAGATACATAAATAGGTACTCACATATATATACCACATTGGTGGCGACAGGAACAACACAAATAAATTAAGTTTAAATAACAAGTGACACTCAAAGGATGTGTACTGTATGACAAGAAGACTGAACTGACTCAAGTCAGTTGGTGGGTCCTATATATAAGGTCGGCTCCCGCCACGCGACCCGCCGGTGGGTCGTTTAACGATGCAGATGGTCGTTAGAGAACAAAGAATGCTGGTTACAATACAAAATGAAGAAATAAGATGGGCTTGAACAAATAATGACAGTTAAAACCTTAACAACACAGGGTAAGGTGACTAGAATATATAATAGTAAATTTAACACATCATTACAGGAATAATATGGAACATGGGAGCATGTTATATATAAAAAAATAGAAAAAATACGACACGGTCGTAACATCATGTATGTAATGAAATGTATCACCAGTAACGTGGGTGAAGGAAGTACCCACTGGGATGGGCAGTTGAGAGAAGCCAGGAGTTGTCATGTAACTATGTACTGTAATGTAACACCAGTAAGGTTGTGTGTAGAAAGAGTAAAGGATCTGAGTAATTGCAGTTGAGTAAGCCGAGGAGTTGCACCTTGGAGTGGTATGTTGATAATATATTTTTCCCTTTGTATTTCATATTAATTAACCTGTTCTTTGAATATTTTAGGAGTGTTCATTTTTCACCACAGTAGTTCACCTTTACTTCCGTCCAAGTGACTTGATATCAGAATTACTATACCAACGTGCCGGCCCTCGCCATGCTACCAAAAGGAACTGAGGTTATGTGGTAACCAGTGAACGTAAGTAGGTAAGATAAGGGTGGGCAGTGTGAGTAGGAATCGCCGCCCTTACATTATCTTTTCAGTTTTACGAATCAGGTATCTATCATTAAGAAATGGGTACCACATAATACGAAATGGGATACAGTACATTTTTTCCATTGAAATTAAATATTATTATTAATTTAGCCATATTATCAAAGTCTCTCTGTAATCAATGAGTAGCAAGTTGATCTCTTTGGGATTCACATTTTTTTTTACCCACTGAGTGGCAGCGGTTTCTCTCAGCAGAATAAAATTGTCGAAGGTTAGCCAGAACAAAATACAAAAAAATAACTTACTAAGTAAATGAATGTTTTTACTTTGACGCACAATCACCAGAAAACAGAAGAAAATCGTGTATTATGTACTGATGAACATACACTCAGTACTCAAATAAAGATGTGCTGTAGGACCCCTGACAGTGCCACATCTAACACTGGGGGTCATGCCACCAGCTGCCACCTACTCCCTCAATATCGTCGAGGAAGGATGAACAACTACGTCAGTTCAACACCGGTGGGAAAATACCATCCGACACCCACTAACTTTACACCAGGGGCCCGCCCGATACAAAAGGATTTACAATAGAGTATCTTCCAGCTGACACTAAGATAACCCTCGAGGTTGCAATCCCTCCCTCTCAATCAGAGTACCGTCCTCATACATGAGGGTAGGTGACCACAGTCCTACACTCTAAACGTTCTTGAGCTGACCAATCCTTCCGAAATACACAAAATTTTCCACCTGTATAAGTTCCCTGTTGCCTACTATAATTTTAATGTAAGGATTTATTTCCAATTTGGAAATAACCATTAGTTTAGTCTACAGCATTTACTCGTAAACCATATTTTTCGCCCTTTTTCCCCACTAATCTTTTAACGAGTTCTTATATTTTGTCTGCTTTGGAAAGGAGTAATATTTGTACATACCGTCTCACCGTGGAGTACACTCGAACACCCACCCCATCATCAGTAACTTAGTTATTACAAGTTAAAAAAACTAATTTGTTTGTATTCTTGGTTGAATTCCAAGTTTTTCTTTCAGTTATAATCACTTAATTATACGTAATACCTAGATACCCCAAAATACACTGTTTTTCAATACTTGTTCACCAGTATCAATGTTTACATGTGGTTACATGGGACGTCATGTTCCAATGCGCGGCCATACGTCTACTGGTTCAGTTTATTTAATGTAGATGATACCAGGTTTGAAAACTTAACTGAGTAATGTCATCTAAATTGCTTATAACTCACCTCTTGCCCGCCTTTAGTATTGTAGTGGATTTCTCCCCTACAAACGCTGTTTGTCGCTGAGTAGCCGACCCCACGAATTCCCCAGTGTATGCCTCGTGGTCTAGGTTAACCAGCGCCGCCTTACATGACGGAGGTCAACTACTAAGCCACGCCTACCTCCGCTATTTAAGACCTGACCTCGTGGTGACCGATCTCTACCAACAGGAGGGACAATAGTAAAAAACTGTGAAGGAGGGATATACAAGTGGACATATCAAGAAAAATCCCTAAGTGAAGATTACGTCTGGTCACTAATTACTACGGACAAACTAAAGATTACGACCAAAGACTTTAAAATAGTAGACCCGTCAGAGTTTAGAAGAGTCAGAAGCGGGAAACAGGATGATAGGTCTCCACTTCAACAGTCACAATCCAAGTATAAGAAATAATGGACAATAGACAAACAGTAAGAACTTTAAGAATAATACAACACAACGTAAGAAACTGGAAGACCGAGAGAATTAACCTAAGTAATATATATCAAGAAATTGACCCTGACATTATACTAATAAACAGTCACGGTGAGACAGAAAACAACAACATAAAACTCTTTAACTATTATGTAAACCAAAGAAATAAATCGGGCGAGAAAAATGACGGAGTAGCTATAGCGGTTAAAAGAAACTTAAAATTTAAACTAATTGATGACTTCCAGGATGAATTTCTAGCAATAAAAATAAATACAACTCAAGGAGACGTAATTATTGCTACTACTTATCTCCCACCGAGACGACCCTACTTACCTATAGAAGACCTATTAAAATTGGCTAATAATAGTCATCCGATGTACATCTTAGGAGACTTTAACGCCAGACATAGGATTTTTGACAATACAAATAATAACGTAGTGGGAAACGCCCTTAATCAATTAATAAATTTAGGGAAAATCAATCATCTGGGTCCTAACTTTCCAACCTGGAGAAATCACAATACACAATCGACACCAGACAAAATTTTTACCAACAACAAAGCCTTTTTCAATTACCATATAATACAGGGACCTCTTACAGGCAGTGACCATCTGCCAATTATACTAACACTGTCAACAAGCCCCATACAGATACCAATAAAAAAGAGACT
This sequence comes from Homarus americanus, assembly GCF_018991925.1. Classification (NCBI taxonomy): domain Eukaryota; kingdom Metazoa; phylum Arthropoda; class Malacostraca; order Decapoda; family Nephropidae; genus Homarus; species Homarus americanus. The sequence continues at coordinate 6,506,677 of NW_024737068.1, forward strand.
GAAAATGAGTAAAACAGACTGGGACAGCTTCAAAGACGACTTAAGTAATCACCACTCGATTAACCTACAAGGGAAAACAACAGAAGATATAGACTCAGAAATGGACAGACTGCACTCAGCAATAAAAACATCTATAACCAAACACACTCCTACTTCACACTTTAGAACATTACCCAACAACAGACTACCAGAAGAAGTTAAATTAATCCAGACCTATTACAATGAAATAAACAGGTATATGGAAAGACACGGCAGTAACAGATGGCTATATACGACACAGATAGCACTACAGATAAAATTAAGAGACGCATGTAAGGAAGCAAACAATAAAAAATGGAATGATATTATAATGGCGGCTGACATGACTAAAGACACAAAAACATTTTGGACTTCCATAAACAAGATGATGGGGCACAACAAGCAAAAAACACCATACATTAAAGACCAAAATGGAACAAAATTGCACGAGGAAAATGAACAAGAGTCAGCATTCAAAAGGGAATGGGTAAAAGTTTTTAAAATATCAGATGAGGAAAATGAAGATTTTGATAGTGAACACGAGGAAAGGATAGAAGAAGAAATGGGAAGACAAATACATAGAATCACCCCAAGGCAATATATAGACTATAACTTATTACCTAATAATCAAATAATAACCATGGGAGAAATGATGCACTGTCTGAGGAATTTAAGGAAAAAGCCCCTGGGCTCACAGGTATTACACGAAATATGATCATGAATCTACCTGAAAACATTTTAAATACACTATTAAACATTTATAACGCATGCTTAATAACTGGTTACTTTCCAGACAAACTAAAATATGCTAAAATGATATTTATTCCTAAGGAGGGTAAGGACAATAAGGAAATATTAAACTACAGGCCAATATCTTTATTAGAAATTACCGGGAAACTATTGGAAAAAATATTAAATTCAAGACTTATAGCCTTTTTAACACAACATGGGAAAACTAACAACAGACAACATGGATTTATGCCCAATAGAAATACCCTAACTGCAATAGCTACAATAACGGAAATAATTGCAATAGAAAAAAGCAAGGGTAACCAGATCAATATAATTTTAAGGGATGTTTCTAAGGCTTTTGATAAAGTTTGGCATTTAGGCTTGAAATATAAAATATTAAAACTGGGACTTAACGAATACTTGCTAAGAATATTGTGTAACTATTTAGATGATAGGAGAGCACAAATTCAAATTGGAAACTTTTTGGGAACTATGTTTAATCTTGAGAGTGGAGTACCTCAAGGAGGATGCCTTTCTCCAACACTATATACAATTTATACTTCAGACACACCTCAACCTACCCCCTTTAGCGAATATGTAATGTTTGCTGATGATATTACTCAAATAGTATCATACCAGGAAAATCAACTCAATTTATGGCACTCTACACGGTAAGAGCGATAAAAAACATAAATGATTTTGAGAAAAAATGGAAAATCAGGACAAATAAGAACAAATTCAAGATAATACCAATAGCCAAGATTAAAACAAGTCCAGTAATAGTCGACCAGGAACTATACCCATACGACACTGAAGGCAGGATGCTTGGATTAAAACTAACAAAAAGAGGATATATAACATACTTAAAAGATAAAGAACGACAGGCAAGAATAAGATTATCAAAAATAAAACGCTTTAAGAACTTAGCATTAATAACAAGAGAAAGATATATATTGCCCTTGTCAAATCAATTATGGACTACCCACCCATCCCATTGAACACCCTTAGTAAAACGTGCATTAAAAGGTTACAAACAGTACAAAATATAGCCCTTAGATTTATATATAACATAAAATATACAGACCACATCAGTAATGAACAGCTACACAAGAGAGCAAATCTCTTAGCAATCAATGTAGATATACACAACAAAGCTGTAAATATTTGGAAAAAAGTGACTGAACTTAACACAGAAACATATCAAAACTGGATAAATAATATAGACAACGAAGAATTCCAAGAACACAGTTGGTTTAAATCAGCCAGGAAGAAAGTAATTGAACCATCTCCTGCCCCAATATACATATAAAACATTAATAGAGAGAATAAAAGATGAGAGTGACCTACCAGCTCCACAAGAACCTGGCAGGCCTCTCCATACAGTGTACCTTTAGACTAACATAACTAATATTTAACAATTAACATTTAACATTGAACTAACATCTTAGTAAAAAAAAAAAAATGTGATTATCCTCCCAGCTACACAAGGACCTGGGCGGGCTCACTAACTCCGAAAAAAAAAATAAAATAATAATAATAATAATAATAATAATGTGATTACCCTCCCAGCTACATCAGCCAGGAAGAAGTAATTGAACCACCTCCTGCCCCAATATACACATTTACACATAAAACATTAATAGAGGAATAAAGATGAGAGTGACCAACCAGCTCCACTAAGAACCTGGCAGGCCTCTCCATACAGTGTACCTTTAGACTAACACAACTAACACTTAACTAACACCTCAAAAAAAAAAAAATGTGACTACCCTCCCAGTTACACAAGGACCTGGGCGGGCTCACTAACTCCAACAATAACAAAAATAATAATAATAAGCAGCATTATATAAATAAACAAATATTAATACAAAGGTCTGACGACCCAAGGGAGCAGAACAAAGACAAAACACCAATAAGAAAGATGAAGCGATCTGGTTGAGCCCAGATTCTTTCTACTCCTACTGTATTTCAGTTTCACCACTTTTCCTTCAACCCCTAATAATCTTCTTTCACCTCTTAACTAAAGACTTCGTATCGTATCGTATCGACCGATCTCTTCTTCTAGCTACTGCCGCAGCAAGCAACACCACCTTCTCCGCCGCTGCCTGGCGGCCCTCCCTCCCGCCGGCGAGCATGGCGACCCACAAGCTGTCCTCCTCTGAGCATCCTCACCAACCAGCTCTCTCTACATCACGCTTGTAACCATGCTGCCTTCCCAGCACCAAGCTGCATTGTACATCCAATACAACATGTATACAGAGAGCGCATCGTGATTTTTTAGTCTAGAACCAAACATAACGTACCTCACAGTATAAGCTAGGAAACTGCAGGTATTCTAAGTACGGCTTCTCAACTTGTAATTTCTCTGGGTAGCTGAGTGAGAGTAACAGTACTCTAGAGTCCAAACGGAGAACCTTGAAGAGTTATGAACCAATGTTACTGGAGCAGGTTCAGATATATTGAGGAGCCAGTGCATGATCAAAACTTGCCACTAGTGAGTAACAGAGACGTGACCGGCCGCCAGGCCTGCCGTAACTCCCACTGTTTTACCAAACGTTCTCATTGGTTATTTTCCTCGCGTTGTGACTGGCTACGAGACCTTGGCATCGTAAAACCGTTTTCTTTGTTAAATGTGATATATATATATATATATATATATATATATATATATATATATATATATATATATAAAATCGCACAGGAAAAAGGGAAACAATGGAGCACCATAGCTTTCGTCTTTATTCAAAACATATTCACCACGGGTGAATATCACAGAAAATGCACTGTTAAAAAAGGATAACTATTATAATATATATATAATTTAAAAAACTGATAAAATAACAACTAAGCGGACTGTGAAGAGCTGCAGAAGGATCTCTGTGAGCTCCAAGAATGGTCGAAGAAATGGCTGCTGAGATTCAATGTCACGAAGTGTAAGAGGATGCACCTGGGCCGTACCAACGGTAAGGAGGCGTATCATATGTCCCAACGGGAAGAAGAAACTGCACTATTTGAGACAATGTGAGAAGGACCTAGGTGTGTATGTTGACAATGAGCTGAAGTTCTCGGGCCATTGCGAGAAGAAGGTAAATCAGGCAAATAAATTATTGGGTCTTATAAGAAGGTCGTTCAGATATCTAGACGGTCCCTCGTAACGATCTTCAAGTGTGAAGTGCTTCCCCATATGGAGTACTGTCACCCGTCTAATAATAATAATAATTAACGGTTTATTGAAAAAATTCTGCAGCCCGAAGGCTGAAAATATACATTGGACATAAATGACTTATTACATACATTGGTAGTTTAACAAAAGCCTTCATTAGAGAAAGGTAAAGGAACATACAGATTAATGTAGGTGTTGAACAGCAAACTCATAGTGTAGTAACTCCCTCCCAGATGGTGTTAGGAGGAACTCACGTGGTGTAGTAGTTCCCTCAGATGGTGTTATGAGGGACCTGGCGTGGTGTAGTAATTCCCTCGCAGATGGTGTTATGAGGGGCCTCACGTGGTGTAGTAATCCCCTCACAGATGGTGTTATGAGGGGCATCACGTGGTGTAGTAGTTCCCTCACAGATGGTGTTATGAGGGGCCTGACGTGGTGTAGTAATTCCCTCACAGATGGTGTGATGAGGGACTTGATGTGGTGTAGTAATTCCCGTCTGGTTCCCGGAGATATGCTAGGGACTGTCAGTTGGTTGAAATTGTTCAAAGGAGGGCCACCAGACTGGTGCCTGCACTTCGGCACCTCAACTACCCTGAGAGACTGGAGCGCCTGAACTTGCCTAGCTTATACTACAGACGGGCAAGGGGCGACCTAATTGAGGTGTATAGCATCTCAAGGGGCACTACTCAGTCGAGTGTCCTTACTTGGAGCTGGCGGACGCTCGCCCCACAAGGGATCACAGCTCAAGATTGAAGAAGCCGCAAGTCCAGAAAACTGTGAGGGCAAACTTTTTCGGAGTGAGAGTTGTGAACTCTTGGAACAATCTACCAGAAAGTGTTGTGACGGCACCGAGTGTGAGCTCTTTCAAGACCAGACTTGACCAACACTGGAGCAGGTTCAGGTACATTCAGGAGCCGGTGCATGCCCAGTACTTGCCAACAGTGTGTAGTGGACGTCTCCCCTACAACTGCTTACAACTGAGTAGCCACAGCCACCACCTGTTACCGCATTCCGACGCGCTGGCGTCTCCTAGCAACCAAGCGAGAGCTGAAACCAGATGTTACCGTTGCTTAGCAACGAAACTAGTCACCGGCAACTTTTTGGGTTTTCCCAACATGATTCATAGAGGACTGGCGGCTGCTGCTGGGTATATAAGCTCTGTCTCTCCATTGAGATTCTTTCTGCCCATCTTCCTGAACAAGCAACACCTCCTCCAGCAAGCTCCACGCTGTTAACATTTATTTCAACCAGGAGGCCAGCAACAGGCAACATCTTCTCTAACGAAGCTCCTGCACATCTACCTCCTTCAACACGCTACTCACCGAACGTCTTCTACTGAGCAGCTCCCCACCACACGGCATCTCCAGCACCAGACTGTCTATCATATAACTTATATATTATACAAGAAAACCACATTAGAGTTTCCTTCCATCCTGAGTGCTAGACAACATTAATATCTCGATACCCCTACAATGGTGACTCCCGGAGATAAGCACTCACACAGGATGGAGGACGGACGGATCTCTCTGCCGACTTTCAACCACAACGTCGAGGACTGGCTTGACCATGTGGAAGCAGCCCTCGCCGGCTCACGAGCGACCGACGGGCAAAAGTATTGCGCCCTGCTCTGTGCCTTGCCCACGGAAGTGGCCACGCGGGTCTCACAAACCATTTCCAACCCTCCAGATCACAACAAATTCGCTACCCTGCGGGCTGCCTTGAAGACGTGTTATCAACAGACCAGCCCCAATCTCCTGCAAGATCTATCCTCTACCTCCCTCGGGAACTCAACCCCGGGACGTCTCTGGGAGGAGATGTGTCGGCTGAACTCCCGTCACACAGACAGACTCCCCGACTCTATCCTGCGCCAGCTTCACGCACAAAAGCTACCCACAGAAGTACGCAACATCCTGTCCGCAGTAGATTACTCTACGACACCGGAACTATATGCAACCGCGGCAGATAGAATTTTTAACGAGTGCGCTGCTGCACCCCTTGCCGCCACGGTCACACCAGTACCTACCATCGAACTTGTAAGCCGGGTCAACACCCCTCAGCCGAGCAATACCTCACAAGACATCAAGGACCTGTTGCAAATTTTGAACCGCAGGATGGACACCATTGAGCAGTTCTGCTCCTCCATACCCGCTGCTGCGCCGGTTCCTGACTCACACACTACGCCCTACAAGTTCCGACACACAGCAGCCAACCCCCAGCACAACAAATTTACCCTCTGCTGGTATCACCAGACTTTCGGCCGCAATGCTCGAAACTGTGAGCCCTATTGCACCTATTCGGGAAACGGCAACACCGGAGGCTGGTAGACGCCTCAGCCTCCATCCCTCCAGGCGTCTCATTACTGCGCGTCACCGACCGCACCTCCGGCAAGAAGTTCCTCATCGACACCGGTTCATCGGTCAGCCTCATCCCTCCCTCACTACGAGACAAGTCAAAGCAACCCTCGTATGACCTGTTCGCTGCCAACGGTACCTCCATCGCCTCCTACGGCGTACGCACCCTCGCCTTAGACCTCGGTCTGCCCAAGACTCTGCGTTGGTTATTCGTGATAGCAGACGTGTCTCAACCCATCCTTGGTTTCGACTTCCTCACCTTCCACAAGCTCGGCGTCAAACCAAGTCATCTATGCCTCATTCATGAGCCTACAGCACGCAAGATCCAGGGTTCTCGTGCCAGACACACGGACGCTATCACCTGTCTTGCGCCTTCCAACGAGTTCTCCTCCCTGCTCGACGAATTCAAGGAGCTTTTCTCACCCCGAGTCTCCCTACCCCCACCACCTACGTCGGGAATTTTCCACCACATCGAAACCAAAGGACCACCAGTCTTTTCACGCCCTCGCCGCCTGCGCCCTGAGCTCCTGTACACAGCCAAAGTAGAATTCAACAAACTACTGCAAGACGGCATCATTCGCCCTTCAAGGAGTCCCTGGGCATCGCCTCTTCACATGGTTCCTAAGCGAACACCCGGCGAGTGGAGGGTGTGTGGCGACTACAGAGCCCTGAATCTCGTCACCAAACCTGACAGGTACCCTATTCCGCATGTCCAGGACTTTCACCACAAACTTCATGGCAAGACTATCTTCTCGAAGATCGACTTGGAGCGTGCCTTCCACCAGATTCCAGTAGCACCGGCAGATACCCAGAAGACAGCCATCACCACTCCGTTCGGACTCTTCGAGTACACTTTCATGAGTTTTGGCTTACGCAATGCAGCACAGACTTTCCAGAGGTTCATGGACCATATGCTTCGCGACCTCGATTTTGTCACCGTCTACATTGACGACATCCTCGTCGCATCTTCGACGCCTGCCGAGCACCGCCACCACCTACAACTCCTTCTCCAACGCCTGCAGAACAACAACATGAAAGTTCATCCTGCTAAGTGCGTCTTTGGAACCTCGGCCATCGATTTCCTCGGTCACAGAGTCTCGCCCAGTGGCATACAACCCCTACCACAGAAGATAACCGCGATTAGGGAGTTCCCCAAACCTGAAACGGCGAAGAAACTCCGAGAGTTCCTGGGTTTAGTCAACTACTACCACCGCTTCATTGACAAAGCTGCCACCGTCCTAGCCCCCCTACACGACCTTCTCAAGGGACGCCCAAAGAAGTCTCACAAGTCTCTCATGTGGACTCAAGAGGCTACTACGGCATTCACCACTATCAAACAGCACATCACACGCCTCACCCTCCTGGCCCACCCCGCACCTAACGCCCGGACCACTCTCACAACAGACGCTTCTTCTACTGCAGTGGGCGCCGTCTTACAGCAGGAGATCAACGGAATTTTCATGCCCGTTGCTTTCTTCTCACAACGGCTTCAACCACCACACCTCAAGTACAGCGCTTTTGATCGAGAACTCCTGGCCATATACTTGGCTGTCAGACATTTCCAACACTTCCTCGAGGCCCGTCAGTTCACCATCTTCACTGATCACAAGCCCCTCGTCCACGCCTTCGCTTCAGTTTCCCAGTCACATACACCTCGTGTCCTGCGCCACTTGGCTTACATCTCGGAGTTCTCCAGCGACATCCAACACATTAAAGGCAGCCACAACGAGATCGCCGACGCCCTCTCTCGTTGTATATCCACCATTCTTCCCTCATCTCCACCCATTGATTATGGGCAGCTAGCCGCGGCTCAAGAGAAAGACGAAGACCTGGCAGCATACAAGACATCCCCCTCAGGCCTCATACTCCAAGAACTCCCTGTTCCTGGCACAAAGATAAAATTGTGGTGCGATGTATCCTGTGGACAGCCTAGACCGTTCGTGCCTCACGTCCACCGCCGCGCTGTTTTCGACCGCATCCATGGTCTCAGCCACCCGGGTGTGCGGGCCTCCCAGCGCCTCCTCACGCAACGTGTCGTCTGGCCCGGCATCAAGTCTGATACTAAGAAATGGGCTGCCCAGTGCCTGGCCTGCCAGTCCTCCAAAATACATCGTCACATACGGGCCCCCTTACAAGCCTTTCCTATTCCCAAAGGACGTTTTCAAGTAGTACACCTCGACATCGTGGGACCTCTACCATCATCCTACGGTAGCACCTACATCTTCACCTGCATCGACCGTTTCACCAGGTGGACAGAAGCAATTCCCATGCCCAACGCTACAGCAGAGACTACTGTCCGCGCCTTCATGTCCGGTTGGGTTTCCCGTTTTGGCCCCCCCGCAACCGTAATCACTGACCGAGGAGTACAGTTTGAGTCACAACTCTGGCAGCACCTCCTACAGTTCCTCGGCACGTCTAGACAACGCACTACAGCATACCACCCTCAAGCCAACGGCATGGTAGAACGTTTTCACCGGCAGCTGAAGGACGCACTCAAGGCACAGCACGACCCTTACAGCTGGACTGATGCGCTTCCCTTAGTGCTCCTCGGCATCCGTGCGTCACACAAGGAGGATATGGACTGTAGCCCAGCAGATCTGACACTAGGCGAGCCCCTTCGGCTACCCGGGGATTTCTCACTCCCTCCTGATCCCAACCAAACCACTCCAGCCGTTCGTCACGACTTACTCCAAAAGCTACGACAAGCAGTTTCTGCATTCAGAGCTACTGCTCCACGCCAGCCTACTCGGCGCCCTGAACACATCCCTCCTGCACTACTCACAGCCGAGTATGTTTTCGTCAGGCATGATGCTCACCGCAACCCATTACAACGCCCCTACGATGGACCCTTCCAGGTGGTTACCCGTTCTGCAAAGTTCCTGACAATTATCCGGAATGGCAGACATGACACCGTCAGCATAGACAGAGTCAAACCGGCCGCCTTACCCGTCGGGCCCCCAGCCCAGCAGCACCATCAACAAACTACGCCTGCACCAGTCCACCCGCAGTTACCACCGGCAGCAACACCACGCCCACGACATTTCTGGGCACCCTCTTTTCACCCTCATGTACAACCTGCTCCTGTCATAGAACCTGAACCTGTAATAAACCTCCCTCCTATCATAGAACCTGCTCCTGTCATAGACCCTCCTCCTGTCATAGAACCTGAACCTGTAATAGGCCTCCCTTCTATCATAGAACCTGCTCCTGCCATGGACCCTCCTCCTGACGCAGCCCCTGCAGCAGCAGGAGCACAACAACCATTGCTTGTACAACCTCCTCTAATCCCAAACCCTCTTTCTCCTCCTAATTCTCCCACAGGTTTTGTGTCACTGGACGGAGTTGTTACACGTAGCGGTCGAGTCGTACATACAGTACACCTGCCCGGTATGTGTTATGTGTGGGACACAACCCGGACAACATCCAGCCTCCCGCCGCGCCGGGAGGGGAGGGGGAGTATTGTAGTGGACGTCTCCCCTACAACTGCTTACAACTGCATAGCCACAGCCACCACCTGTTACGGCATTCCGACGCGCTGGCGTCTCCTAGCAACCAAGCGAGAGCTGAAACCAGATGTTACCGTTGCTTAGCAACGAAACTAGTCACCGGCAACTTTCTGGGTTTTCCCAACATGATTCATAGAGGACTGGCGGCTGCTGCTGGGTATATAAGCTCTGTCTCTCCATTGAGATTCTTTCTGCCCATCTTCCTGAACAAGCAACACCTCCTCCAGCAAGCTCCACGCTGTTAACATTTATTTCAACCAGGAGGCCAGCAACAGGCAACATCTTCTCTAACGAAGCTCCTGCACATCTACCTCCTTCAACAAGCTACTCACCGCACGTCTCTACCAAGCAGCCCCTCACCACACAGCACCTCCAGCACCAGACTGTCTATCATATAACTTATATATTATACAAGAAAACCACATTAGAGTTTCCTTCCATCCTGAGTGCTAGACAACATTAATATCTCGATACCCCTACAAGTGCGTAACAGAGACGTGACCGATCGCCCAAGCGGCTAACGAGCCAATCAGTGGTGAAGAGGATAAAAATAAAAGTAAATAAAGAACCAACAGTAAAGGATTCACCAAAAGTCGATGTATAACGGCATGTAGATGCTTTTGACAAAGGCTCTGCAGTGAAAGTCCGATGAAGGCACTGAACTTAAGGCGGATCCAGCGGGGGATCCCCCTTTTCATCAGAAAACTCCAATACTTTTCTTTATTGCAGTATTGTACTCAGGCATTGTTGTATAGTATAAATTAATTACTATTGACCTCAGAACATCCCCTAATATCAAGTGCACGTGGCTTCAAATGGCCTCAAAATGCCCATGATGGGCTCGCTTTGGAGGCCATGTTTCCCCACCCAAAACTTCTTGGACCCTCCCCCTTTTGATATTCGTGGATCCACCCCCCTGGTAGATTGACGTCACGGTCTACCGGCTACGTCATCGAATTTCATTTTTTTACCGTCTAGCAGACGAATTTCCGTCAAACGGCAGCATTGCCGACCGCCCAAGCGGCTAACAGCTCATCATTGGCGAAGAGGATAAAAGACGAAAGAAAAAGTGAAGTAATATGAGTAATTTTACTGAATGAATATCTACTGTGTCTAACGAGCCGATCAGTGGCCAAGAGGGTAAAGGTATCTGCAATTAGACAGAGATATGTCACTCAATTTACATTTCACGCCAATAATTTTCCTTTGCCAGGCAAAAAAAATTCTTAGAATCATTCAAAGGCAAATTGTACTATTTAAGTTGTAATAAGAGAAATTTTAATTTATTTTATATAACTGGGAATAATAATAATAATAATAATAATAATAATAATAATAATAATAATAACAATAATAATAATAATAATAATAATAATAATAATAATAATAATAATGTGTTCGCGGTCGCTCTATAAACACGTACAGAGTAGGACAGAATCATATATGCAGTGTGATGAGAAAATATTATACATATAATTTTATTAATCTAATATTTATCTATGAAATACAATACAAAGTCAAAATACAGGTATTAGTAATTAATTATAAGTGTGTTTTATCAAACTCATTTTCTTTGTGATAAATTATCAATTTTCTAATAAATAATAGTCATTATCGTAACACCCTGTAGACGTCGACTGATTAGTTTAGGTATTTGTGATTTATTATTATAGTGTTACTTTAAGCTGTAAAATTTATATATATACTCTAACGGGTCTATCTATAGCTTGAAAGGTTCATTGTCCAAGAACAATCTTTCCTTATCTTGGTAGAGTGAAATAACAGGTGTGTCAGTGATAGCATAGCATCACACATCACGGTGATTGCCCCAAGCTGCAGTGTAATCTGAGTGCAGACGCATTGTGCTGTGCTTGACTGCTTGTGTGGGTTTACCGTCACCATGAGTGTTAAACATCTTAGTACAGGTAACTGTTATGGTCTGAATCTGGTAACGATGGATGGTGTTTATAGATTATAATTCGGCTAACGAGCTGATCAGTGGTGAAGAGGATTAATGTCCCTTGTAAATAACATTGATTATGTGTTAAAGGAATATCCTTCCTTCCTTAGGCTTTAGTAATCCCCATTATAATATTTATCCTGTATATACTTGTCACACCTGCCAGATGCTTCTGGTGTCATTGTACAGGGGTACCTAGTGACAGCACTAGGATCCCGCTTCCTCTATCAAGGAATAAACAATTGAAATTGAAATTGAATTAATGTCCCACTGCCCTTTTAGGAAATCAAGGCCAGATCCCGACAGGGTAGTCTGGAGGGGCACAGTTGGATCATCAAGTGTTCATATGATATACATAAACATCTAATTAAAAGTAATTAAAACATTTTGTTTAATAGGATAGGATACTTGGTAATCATGGAGCAGATGGCCAACAACAGAATGAGTTCTTCGATTACATTATTTTTTCCACAGGGTTTTTTGGATGAAAGTAATAAAAATGATACGACAACTTTTATTTTAATTATAAGTATTTATTTTTTATTGTTGTAGTGTTCTCTATCTATGATCATAAATTACTTGTAGTAGGCAGGTTATGAAGGATGAGGGAAATTGCGGGGTAAAATACGGTAAAAACAAAATTTATTATATGACACTATAATGATGTCTCTCTATGCTTTGTACAGGTAGAAATTAATTATTTACTGTAAATATTAGGCCAAAAATTCTGTCCTTGGCTCTTTGTTTCCGTTCAACAACTGAGCCACTCGGTCCGAGCATACTCTCACATACATTAAAACAAATATACACCATGCAGCTTCAAGAAGGTTGCTTTCATTGGTACAGCTATCAAAGTTTAATATGCCGGGGGCTGAGAAGTTAAGTAAGGTTAGGTAAGCTTCTTTGGTTGGTTAGGTCAAGTTCTATGAGGTTCTGTTCATTGATGTATGTTTTGTTTTTTACTTGCTATATCCAAAGAACATCTGTAAAAAAAAAATAATGAAACTGAACATTGTGTTCTGGTGTTAGCCATTTGCTCCAGGATTACCTAATACTTTAATAATTCAGAAAACAATGCACTTTGATTTACTGTGTTAAATTTTGTTGTTTGGAGTAGCTATTTTAATGATGAGTTTGCAGTACAGGGGGTCCCCGGATTATGAATGGGTTCCGTTCCTAAAGACGTTCTTAAGTCGGATTTGTACATAAGTCCAAAACAGCTTGTCAGTTATTGCTGTGACCAGTAATTTAGCCTATCAGGCAATTATGCCATAGCCACTGCCTTTTTTTTTTTTATGCAGTCTTATCTCTCAAAAGTTTTAAAATGTTGTGAGAATAGTGTAATTACTAACCTTGTTATGCACTTAAAGACGTTCATTCTTGAAGCGCAGTAATAACATTATAACAACAATTTTCTTCGAAAAGAATGGTCCTGTATGTATTCCTTAGCTATCAGTAAAAGACCAATACTGAAATTTAATGCGGTAAATGTAACCAACACGGCAAAACTAGGTTAGTTACCAAATTTAACACAATCAAGTAAATGCAATAGTCTTTATATAGGTTTAGTTTACATAGCTAACATGAAGAAATCATACTGGCTGACACTTTTATTATCCAAAATATCTACTAATGAGGTCAAGCAAAGCTAGTGATAAATTTATTTATGCCTATCTCGACAAAACTCAGCACTGCACTTCACATACATATTTGGGGTGATTCCAAATATGTTTACATTTGTTTTCTGAATAATCCACACCAGTTTTTGCAACAAGAAATAGCACTTAATAGATATACTGTATCAGTAAAATTATAGTACAGTGGTCCCTCGGTTAACGAACTGCCTCCCATAAGATTCTTAAATTCGGTTAACGAATTTCTTACGAACCGACCTCAACATGTTTTCGCTTGCACTGGCCGGTCAACCAGCTTTAGTATTAGTCCGCCAATACATTAATCGGTTCTAGGGCTTAAATTCCTTACTATTTTAGTTAATATCAAGAAGTTTATACTATTCAATAATTTTAAAAGTTTAATATTCAATTTTTTAGTCATTTTAACAATTATTGAACATAATTGAAGGTAAAGAAACTAGTTTCTGGCGTGCCATCCAGCCTGTTAACACACCAGACAGGCGTTAGTCTCTCTCTGTTTTCAGTGGAGGTAACATCTTGCTTGAGACTCTCTTCAACTAAACGCTTTTTTTCTGTGTTTCCAAGCAAATTATTGGTCATTTTAAAATATATTTTACATATTGACAATATATAATGCAGTGCAGTGTTGATTTAAAGAAAATAATCTTGAAATACACCAAGAGAACTAAAATTTTATGGGTGAAATGGTGCCATGGGGTGACTTCTCTTCCACCCCAATGCCTTCTCTTCTTCCTTCTCCTCCACCCCCATTCTAATTCCCATCATCATCATCATCATCATCATCCAGGAGCCTTCTACATACACACCTCAAAGTAAGTGAACTTTTCTACCATTTTTGTTGAATATAGGCAATTTTCGGTGAGCTGGAACCAATTACCCAAAAACCCATTGAAACAATGGTTTCGGTTAACGAATTTTTCGGTTAACGAACAACCTGCTGGAACAGATTGTGTTCGTTAACCGAGGGACCACTGTACTGTAAATGGCATAAATTACTGTACTGTACTGTGTACAGGTACATGTACTTTATTTACCAGTACAGGCAGTTCCTGACTGATAACATGGATACATTCCTAGACCCTGATGGTAAGTTGATTTGTTTGCAAGTCAGAACAGTGTTAATTCCATAGATTAGGTTAAGTTAAAGCACAACCCTGCCCATACAAAACAACAATAATATCCCATACATAACACAAAATGAAAATACAGTAAGTAAAGTTATATTAAATAATACAGAATAATGAAAATAATGTAAAAAGATTGCATTAAACTGTGCCTGACCAAATATTTAAGCGTTTCTTCTGGTAATTAGTTGGCAAAGGCATTAAAAACAATATAACAAAGTGGATTAAGACACTTGCCCTTGGTAAACTTTATTGGGGTTGATGCAACAGAGACTTATTATAATAAGTCTCTGTGTTATGAGACCTGGCTGGCTATGGCTTCCACCATACTGTATAAGAGAATTTCAGAATCTACTTCCATAGTTATATTATTATGTCCTATATAAATTATGTTTTGTTCATATAAATCCCAGGATCAAAATGCCCTCCACTACAAGCAGGAGTTTACCGCTGTTACAGCATGAGGTTCTGTCCTTATGCCCAGCGTCTTCTTCTCGTTCTTGCTGTCAAAAATATCAAGTACGTACGTTTATTAGTATAAACAAACTCATTTTTGTATCTGTCTATGGTGTGCCTTTCACATTACTATATACTGAAATTAGGGTAATATATGGTGACTATAACCCAAAGAGTTTTTGCTCCCAACCATTTCTAACCCTTCAGAAATCAAGATAATTTTAACCCACTTCTCATCATATTTATAGACAAGGGCTACTCCTCTCTTACATCTTTCCTCCTCTTTAGTTTCTCTATACAGTATTTTCAGTTTTCCTAACTTTGTTTATACTCTATACTGTACTGTACTTAGTCAATGGGCAATAAAATTCAGTCCTCCACACTGCATGTTTTTAAAGCCATTTAGTCCTATTATTTTTCCTCACCTTGTTATATTGATGTTCAAATCTTTGAACACCTTTATCTCTCATCTTTACCCCTCTTGTCAGTACAGTAGAACTTCCTCTATGAGTAAATGTGTGTGTCAACTTTGAATATGTTGCTCATAACTTGTAAGACCTTTATATATCTCATAACCATAGATTGGTTGTTTCATTTCCATAATTGTTCATAGGACACTACTGTAGCCGTCAGTTTTATTGATCTCTGCATTTAATGTTGAGGTGAATATTTTTCTCTGCTGCATAGAAGCAAAAAAGGTGAATTGAATACAGTATTTGCTTTACAATTATGCATGGTGTAAACCTCCTCATAATGTTAAGGTGTTTTACAGACATGATGTTGTCAATGTCAACCTCAAGAAAAAACCAGAGTTTCTGCTTGAAAAGAACCCCCAAGGGAAGGTACCAACGCTGGAGAAAGATGGAGAAATTGTGTACGAGTCCATGGTGACTTGTGAATATTTAAATGAGGTGCATCCTGACCCTCCTCTCTACCCTTCTGATCCCCTGAAGAAAGCACAGGACCGAATGCTCATAGAATTGTGGTCCAAGGTTAGCACAATGTTGTCGTCATGTTGTCTTGGAAACTCAGTTTATCATTTTTCTTCTGTTTGCCAGAGTATATTACATTCCTATGCAGTACTTTCATTTGAATTTAAAAGTAGGATTTTCATTTACAGTAAGTGAAAATATGTTTTGATATACTGTACTGTACAGATACTGTATGCTTGTTCTGTGAGGGTCTTTTATAGTACCCTGTGATCCATCTCGCACACAAGTGGGAGAAAAGAAATGATGGTAGATATTACAGACATTGTAATACAGTACAGTAATTATATTGCAGTTGGTACAGTATTTATCTTGAGCAAGAAGTGATGAGTGCATCTCCTGTGTGAGTCTTGCTTTATGGCATTCATGAAAAAACTAGAAAATATACATCATGATTTGATGATGAACCTGTGAACAATCTACCAGTATGAAATTTGGTTGACCATATTACACAATGATACATTGTACATGCTCACATGTTTACATACAAACACATGTATCTCAACAAAAATGGCAATGTACATTAATAAAAATAATCTTACATGTACTTATAACTTACAGTGTACAGTACAGTACTTAATTTTTTGACATATAGCAAAGGTTCCCATGCAAATCATCATGGCAGGATCTTGCATGTTGAGTAGAGCATGCAGTTTAAGTGTTTTCACTATTACTGTGTATTGTTAAATAAGTCATCTTATAAATGAAGAGACCATGACACAGGGTGATCAAGAATTGATTGTCATGTGTTAGTATGAAAAGGCCTCCATAGAGTTAACTACAGCTAATACTAAACAAACTAACTTATGAGGAAAATAATGGGGCTTATCACAACAGGTGATAATGAAAAATTGTGTGGAGTTTGAGAATGAGATTGATAAAGTGGGGTGATACAGGGAAGATGATACCCATGAGAAAACAAGGTAGCCAGAAATTTGTCATAAACTGCATTACAGTACTGTATAGAGGAGTATACGACATGATTATAAGACAAGGAAAACTCACAAGAAAAGGTAAATGAGCCTCAGTGAAGGAATTTGGGAGAATGATTTAGGAAAACGCGAAGAACTGGGAGCTGAAAAACAGATACATACTGGTAAAGCATTTTTGTAGAGAAGAGTTGAAATATTGTCATAAGACAATAAAATTGACTATTTACACCCCAGCTTCACTGAATGAGGAGAATCACTGAATAACATTGGGAGCTTATGTGAATCCCAAAACAATATCAGATTTGTATACCTTTTATTCAGTAAGTATTCCTGAAATTTTGTGAAGCTAAGTTGAGTATAAGTAACTATTTGAGGGCTTTAAAGTAGACCCAACAACTTAGGTCATCCAGGGAACTGTAATCCTCAGACATCTGTTTAGCTGTGACAAATTTTCTCAGTGATTAATGTTATGATATCAGAACATCATCATCATCCTGGTGGTTAAGGTTAGGTATGGTATCCTTTAGGTCATTGTTGTTGATGTTATACTATATTGTAATATGTAATGGTGCTTCAACAGTTAAAATCTTTAAATGCATATACTCTACTGTACTAGATTCGAAATTACTGTAGTCACCAGCAAGTCAAAATTAAGAGTTTTATTAATTAACATTTGATATTGGGACATTGTCCTTTGGCACATTAGATGGTTAATATTACAATATCAGACATAATATAACAGTGATATAGTTGAAAAGGTAATTTGTTTATGTTTTGATATTACTGCACGATATTTATAACTGGCAAGTTTTTTCATATGGTCTTCCCTCTATTACTACAGTAGTTGAAATTAATTGGTTACAGTAGCTTCACATTTTGTCACTTCTATAATTTCTTCAATGTCTGACTTGATTCACTCTATTATTCCAAATATCCCTCATGTATAGTGTCATTATTCCAAATGTCCCTTATGTATAGTGTTATTATTCCAAACATTCTTCATGTATCTTACCCCATTTAATATTATTATTTGACATGCTCCCCCAGGTAAGCTCAGCCACATATAAAACGTATTTTGCCAATGGAGACCAACAGGTGTTGAAGCAGGCCTCTGAGGATATAAAGGCTGGAGTTGACTTGTTTGAAGCAGAACTGTCAAAAAGAAACACTAAATTCTATGCTGGAGACAAACCTGGTGAGTTAGAGAGAATATATTAGTTACTTATTAACCCAGAGCTCCTAAATAAAATATACCACAAAGGTTTTGAAGCTACAGGTACATACTGTATATAAGCTTGAATGTGCCCACTCATTTACACTGAGAATCAAAATAAAAAGCACTGACGGTTAAAGAAAATTTTGCTGTTGTGTAACTACAGTAGTAGTGAAGGTCATCTGGGGGAAGGGGAACCTGAAGTGACTTCAACCTGTCCACTGACCCATTGTATTACAAATATAGAGCCTTAATTGAAAGACTTATACCGTATATTGACTCTATTCTTTTAAGCAATGCTTTGTGCGTCTTAGTTTTTTTAACTGCTTTCCCCTCAAAACAAAAATCCCTGGTCTACTACTGATCATTAGTATTTACTTTCATATGATTTATTCAAATGACCATCTCTTACAAATCAGTAAATTGTAAATATTGTTTGGTGTATACACTGCATCACTTTTTGTTTGTTTTAACCCCTTCACTACAGAGACCCCACTTCTGATATTTTACTTGGCTAATGCCATACGTTTGTACACAAGGAGTTAATGAATTTTCTTTCTCTGACATATCAATTAATATTAATAATTATTTAGGGGGGTTTAAGTGAGTTTCAGGATATATATTGGGACTAAAACCTGACTCCACTTTTGTCTTAAGCTGAGTTGATCTACAGTTAAGGATATTTATAATCTGCAAGCTGTAGGAACATAGGAACCTAACCCCTCTGAAGTGACCTGTCTAAGACATATCATTGTGTATGGTATTTATACATTATTATGCAAATGAAAAATAAATGGACAAGGGATTTTCTTCTTATTTCTATATATTATGTGATATGAGTTTGGGGTGTTGACACAGTTCATTTACTAGAAAAAATTCCCCATCTCTTTAAACCTTATATTTAACAATAGACAATGTTGGCCAGGTATGTTGGACTACATGATCTGGCCATGGGCTGAGAGGTTGCCAGTGGCCCAGGAGTTGATCGGAGATGCTGATCTTCTTTCCCAAGACCGCTTCCCAAAAATGGTGAGATTGAGAACTGATTTAACTTTCTGTGCCATATTTCTTTATTGAACATAACTAGGATGGTGAATTTTATATTTGTGTATGTGTTTTTGTTGTATGTGAGCATTTATATGTGTGAATGGACAGGGATGTGTGTGTTAAATGTGTATGTGTGTAATATAATACTATACTTAATTAGTCATTTAGGGTCATTAGTTTCATATAATAACAACAGGATATTAGGTCATATTGACTTAATATTTTGATAGATGTATGTTCTTTGTGCAGCTCTCCTGGATGAGCATCATGAAGGAGGACCCAGCAGTGAAAACAACATACATATCACCAGAAGGTCACCTGAAGTACTTGAAAACTCGTGATGGTGGCTGCCCGGACTATGACATTGAGCTGTAAACTTCCCTTAGCAAGTCACTTGAACCCCAGACATTGACATGGAGGTGTAAACCTCTCTTGTCATGTCACTTGGATTCCAGACAATGACAAGGAGGTGTAATCCTCCCCTCATTGTCATTTCCATTTTTTCTTTAATTTGATATAATTAATTCTGGAACAGGTGCTTTCTATACTGTATAGTATTCACAGACGACCTTGGATGAATACTTAATGCTTTTGTCAGTGTTGGTTAGTGGGTTACTATATTTGAATATGTATGCAGTTTCTATTCAGGTTGGTTCAGAGCTGAATACTGTATATTATTGCAGTATACAGTACTCTGATGAGCTGCTTTTCTGCTGGGGGGTTCACCTTGCATAATAGATAAGAATAAAGTTTGAATATATGTAGTGTAAAACATTATAGGTGTTGGTGGTAGAAGTCTTAAAAATATATTCTATGTAATTATATATCCCTTACTGTATTATTTTCCTTCAACCTTCTTTCTGACTATGTGTTGTAGAACTTATACAATAAATTACTAAACAAACGATATATTCTGTACTGGTAAATAAAGGAGAGGCAAAGAATTTATTACCTTTTGAATCCTCGACTTATATTTGACATAAGAAGGAAAATCTCAAGACAATACAACATCATTATGAAGATCAGTTGCAGTGTAAGGTGACATGAGGGAGGTTAGGTGTGGGAACATGGCCCTGTGGTATAAGTAAAGTTCTTTGCCAGCCAAGCATTGCCATTGAATTCCCCCACACACACACACACACACACACACACCCTCAACACACTCCCCACATGCATACACCCTTCACACACATACAAACACATACACATTCCTCCCCCTCACACATACCTCCCCCACACACTCGCAAAACACACACACACATCTCAAGTAGACGCCTAATGGAAAAAGAATTACCAAGAAGATTGTTCCACCGTCAATTCATCGGGTCAGAGAATTTTCCCCTTAGATATATAAATGAGTTGATGAGATACAATTAAAATGAAATATAATTAAGTTATTTCCTTTTAACTGGAATTCGTTGGGGATTTCTGAAGAAGATGAAGATAATTGTTAATCTTCCTTTGTAATTAAACTGTACTGGAGTTACAGCAGGAGGGTTAATTTAATTCCTCTTGGATCTTGAATGGCTACATTACACTTTCTCGCTTTCTCTCTCTCTCTCTCTAAATATATATATATATATATACTGTATATACGATGAATCCTTCTGTGATCATTTAGATTCTTGACATGACTATTATTGCAACCATCACTTACACTGACATGAAAATTATAAGAATACACTATATTACATAGTGAAATATAATTCCAGGAAAAATATTTAAATTAAAATCAAATATACAAGAAATATAAAATCTATTATAAAACAGAAGATTTTTGAAAGGTAAACATTAATTTTTTTTAGATAAATACAATAATGCAAAATAATTATGCAAGTACCCTGTATACAGGTAAGTAGCAAAATTGCCCAAGATGAGATGGGGATGAATTCATGTTTTAAGTACGGTGTTCTTTTGGAAAAGGGGGCATTTATGAGCAAATGGATTAGGGATATGTTTGATTCCATATCTTATAGAAGCAGCAAAGTTCTGTTTAACCCCTTGGTTTGGAGATGGAATTTCCCCAGCTGAATAAAATCATCTGGCGGTAGCCAGAATAATATAGTATATAAGAAGATCGTAGTGAAGGGATTAATTAGCTATCAAAACAATCAGGAAGTGGACACCACATACTGTACAGTATTTAGTGTAATACAAAATTGATGTGAACAAAATAGATGAGTTGGCAGCTGTCTGGTATAGAAACAGCAAACCACATAGAGTAGTTCAGTTGTACCAAACAGTGAGGTGGAATGGGCAAGAAAATTTGACATTACTGTACAGTATATTGTATTATTACAGTATTATTAATATTTATCAAATGTGCAATTTGTGATGTATTCTGATTGTCTTGTAATTACCAATCTTATGGGATAGCACTGAGTCTGTTAATGTAAAATAAAAACTTGTAAGTTGATTGTGTTAATAATGTACTTGTGACATCATGGTGGTCAGGGGTTCCCGAGGATTATTGAGTAGGGTCGAGAGAAGAGCACTTCAAAACAGACCACCATTGGAGGCGGACTCAGTTGCTTGGCCTATGTTTACAATATCAGCAAAGCAAGGAAATCCTGTCAAGAACTAAGTGAACTCTTGGAACAGTCTGCCAGAGTGTGTTGTGGCTGTGCTGAGTGTGGGATCTTTCAAGACCAGACTTGACCAATACTGGGTCAGGTACAGATATATTCTGGACTCTGAGGACAGTACTGTACATATATACTTGCCAACAGTGCATAACAGAGAAGTGGTCGACAGCCTAAGCAGCTAACAAGCTGATCAGTACCGAAGAGGATAAAGTAAAAGAAGAATCTAGAGAACTCTATTAAGATAAAGGTTTAGATTCATTTGAGTTGGGGAGAGGCAAAGTTAAATTTAATTTTATTTTGATATTTCTAAATCATGTTGGTAAATCATCACATTACTCTTAACCTCAGAAAGTTTAAAAATCAATGTACAAGACTCCAAAGTTCCACATTTGTGCCATAACTCAAGTTTGCTAGTCAGGTGCATTCTCACATTTCAAGTTAAGGGTGAAAATGAAAGTAAGAACTAATGAGAATCCAGATCCAGATATGAAAGCCTGTCAAGCTGATGAAACATAAACAATGAGACAGACGGAAAGTACAGTACTGTACTTGATAACTCTACCCAATGTTAACTAAATACTCGTTATTTGTCCCCTAAATTTTGAAATTATTTGTCTTTGTTCTGCTCCCTTGGGTCGTCAGACCTTTGTATTAATATTGGTTTATTTATATAATGCTGCTTATTATTATTATTTTTATTATTGTTGGAGTTAGTGAGCCCGCCCAGGTCCTTGTGTAACTGGGAGAGTAGTCACTTTTTTTTTTTTTTTTCTTTTTCAGGTGTTAGTTAAGTGTTAGTTGGTTGCTAGGGAAGGCGGCACATTGGAATGCGATACGCAGTTTGTAGGGGAGACGTCCACTACAAGAGCTTGGAGAATGATTGTCTATAGTTGTCAGTAATGGTGCCTCCCCCCCGAGACACTTACATAATTGTCAATATAAAATATTTTTGAGGGGTTGCTGAGTAATGCGGCTGGACGCAGTGTTGTTATTATTACAGGTATTATTATTATTATTATTACTACTGTTCTCGCATTTTCATTTTCTGTGTTAGGACAAACATGTACTGTTTATACTGTATAGTAAACACAGCCTGTTTACTTACTTAACTATATAGTATAAGTTAAGGATAATGTTTCCTTTTATAGTAGAAGTAATATATACACATAAACCATATTATCTGCATCTTATTAATTATGTGTAGTAAAGGTTGTTATTTTATTTTCAATGTTAAAATTCCGCTATGTATACAGTAGACTACAAAGAACAAAACCTATTATTTTAGGATAAAGTTAATGAGATAACTCCATATGAGAGAACAAAGTGTAGTGTAACCAGGATTTATGAATGTAGTCACTAATATAAAGACCTTAACCTCGATCCTCGACCAGTGCCGGATTTAGACCTGTGGAGGCCCATGGGCAGCCTCTTTGTGGAGGCCCCCCCTCATTATAACTACCCAAGAGGGTGGGGTGGCGAGTGAAGACAAATAGTTTGTATGACCAGTGCCATGATTAGCATGATTCTGGATGTTGTAGTGGACTTCTCCCCTACAACTGCTTACAACTGCGTAGCAGCTCACCACCTGCTATCGCATTCCAATGTGCCGCCTTCCCTAGCAACCAACCAGATGTTACCGTATCTTAGCAACGAAACTATTCACCGGCTACTTCTCGGGTTTTCCCACCATGACTCATGGCGGCTGCTGCGGGGTATATAAGCTCTGTCTCTCCCTTGAGATTCAGTCTGACCAATCTCTTGAACAAGCAACACCTCCTCCTCTGCCGCTGCCTGGCGACCCTCGCCTCTCCGCCTGCCTGGCGGTCCTCGCTCCCGCCAGCAGCGAGCATGTCCTTCTCTGAGCTTCCTCACCAACCAACTCTCATTCTGCCCATTTTCCTGAACAAGCAACATCTCCTCCAGCAAGCTCCACGCTGTTAACATTTCATTCAACCAGGAGGCCAGCAACAGGCAACATCTTCTCTAACGAAGCTCCTGCACATCTACCTCCTTCAACAAGCTACTCACCGCACGTCTCTACCAAGCAGCCCCTCACCACACAGCACCTCCAGCACCAGACTGTCTATCATATAACTTATATATTATACAAGAAAACCACATTAGAGTTTCCTTCCATCCTGAGTGCTAGACAACTTTAATATCTCGATACCCCTACAATGTGTTGCCTGAGGAAATCATCATACTCGGCCAAAAGCTCTAGTAATCCCAAGTAATTTCCATTGAGGAGATCCAATTATTTCATCATCTCCACGAAGAGCTAGCCCTCTTTCACATATAAATTAAAACACGCTGATCAATCACTTTAGAAGACTACACCAATACTGCTCAATTTGACCCACATGCGTAGTTAGTTTAGAATCACGCTTCTTGCTGAACATAGTTTTACGTGATGGAATAGATAAACATGATTTTTAAAGAATGAAAATAAAAATAATCCAAATGAATAACCAAATAAATAAAATATTGTAATATGTGGAGGCCCCTGGGCAGCTGCCCACTTTGCCCACTCTTGAATCCGGCCCTGTCCTCGACTGATTTTCCCGACACACACACACACACACACACACACACACAAAGAGAGATTACAGCCAAGAACAGAATAAAACTGCCCTTAACGAAAACTGAAAAGAATGAATTTAGAGTATATAACAAATAGTCCATTATTTTTTATTGCTGAACATGCTGGCTGGATTCTGGATGGATCCACGAACGAATTGTTGACCTGAAATCGCGAGCGACTTCCTCTCTGTTTTCAAATGTTTGAAAGTCTCTTTTTTTTATTAATCCGTATATTTTAAAATGTGGTTAAGCGTTGTTTTAGATTTTTTAACCTTTATAAAGATTCAGCATTGTGTTATTCGTAAGTGCTCTCTCTCTCTCTCTCGACTTGGGATCAAAACTTGATAAGAGTTTCAGAATACAGTACAGTATATTTTATTTTATAACACTTCAGTCATATAAGATATGAAAATTTTTATCTTTAGGTTGACTATGATGATAATAGTGAGAATGATGGTGACGAAGATAATATTGATGTGTATGTGTGTGTGTGTGTGTGTGTGTAATAATAGTAAATTCAATATTACTACAGTAATACATACCAATGGCAGCTAAGAAATTTACACGCACTAGAAACTGGAGGATGGACATAAACGACAATCACCCAAAAAGTTCAAAATCCCGTAGAAGGAAGAAGGGATTTTCGCCTGTATGAGCATCGATGTTATATCCTTGTCTTGCCCCTTCATGTGGTCATTAACTCAAGGTCACGTCAAGACAGAGATAATGTTGGTGTAATGGAGAATATCTGGAGACACCCACACTTTTGTGCCGTGTTGCGTCTGTCATTAAAGAGAAAGAGAAAGATAGTTCGAGAGAGGGAGAGTGAAAGATGATAAAGAAAGAGAGAGAGAAGTACCCGGTAAGAAAAGAGAAAAAAATTGAGAATCCGAGATAAAGACAGGCAGAGACAGTGACTAGGGCATATTGAGGACAGACAGAAGAAAACAGACAGAGAACCTGCCTCATAAACCCACCTCCCACGCACCATATCAATTAATAGCTGCCTCAAGCACCACTAAAGCCCCAATAACCCGCACCATAACCTCGACACCATCACCATTAAAGGAATCATTACCATTGACATTTCAGCTACTAACGATAATAATGGCGATCGAGACGACACTTTGTAAACACACAGTACAAAGGCCAGATTGTCACGAGTTTACGAGTTAATTTTTTCCCTCTTAATTGTCAAAGAGAAGACGTATCTAACTGCCTCACATCAGATACGTTAGATTATCCCTTAATTGGCTAGGTAAGAACACATCTAACCATCTTATTGAAACTGTGACGTAAAATTGGATTCTTAAAGATTCATGCGGTCAATATTTTCTTCATTGCTAGAGATTATCTGAGAACGCATCTAACTGGTTCATTTAAACTCCGACTTATACAACATGGCGTCGAATTTTGTACCCAGATTCCGCCCAGGCTAAATAAGTTCTCTGAGTCTCATTCGGAGGGGGAGAGAGATAATTGATTTTAGAGAGAATAGGTTCAGTTTTCCTGTATTCCTTCAAGATTGCATTTAGCTTGTCACGTTTGCTTTCTCTGTACTCATCAATTTCCCGCTTCCTCTCCATCCATCTCCATATCTATCAATTTATCCTCTTCTTGCTATCTATTTCTGTCTCTACTTATCTACCCCCTCATTCGTTCTATTCATTTATCTACCTTTCCTTTTCTCTCTCTCGCTTTATTTATCTTTCTATTTACATATCTTTTTGTTCATCTACGTCTCCTCTCATTAAGCAACCTCGCCCCACATCTTCTGTTCAGTTATCTCTCTTTATTCATATCTGTTTTATCTTCTTATTCCTCTCTATCTCTTCCCCTATGTATGTGCATCTCTCTCTCTCTCTCTCTCTCTCTCTCTCTCAACACCCTCACGTTGGCACAGGGTTCAAGAGTTAGGACCCAGCGTGTTGCTTCCAAATGTTGCGAGACTTTCACTCAGCCTCACAAAGTTCCCTCTGGGCCAAAAAATGTTGAATGTTTTTAAGACTTGTGGTCATGTTGTGTAGGAACGACACTGACAGTTTAATAATAAAAAAATAATACATATGTATGAATACTTGATGCATCATATTTACTCTATGTATAATATGATGCTTTTCTTTCTTTTTTTTTTCTTAGAATTAAATAAGTAACTTACATTTTTTCTTGTATTTTTAATGGTCAAATATCAATTCGTGATTCATTTTCCCACAAACTGACGATCGAGAAATATGATATTTTGCTCCTTGTCTCTGTGCCGTAGATTAAGGTAACAAACCAGATGCGTTCTTACAGCCACAGTTAAGGGAATAATATAACGTAAGATCCATTGAGAATAAATCTTTCTATCATAACTTTAGGGAAATCATTTAATTGCATTTTCACATCTACGGTTAAAAGTCAAAGGTTCTAACTATGAAATAATTAAACATTCATCTTTGTATCGTATCTTAAGTGAGCCAATTAAGGAGTAAAATCAATATCTCGTAACTTAGGGGAATTGGGGTTTTGCTCTTGACAAAACTTACGATATTAACCTATGACATTTCGAGCCTATAAGAGACCCAACCGGTGATCAATAGACACACATTAACTTACAGTATTTCTATTAATTCAATTACATTTTGATAACATATAGCACTATAGAACCTTAGCCTCATATACATACGACTCAACGATATCAAAATTTAAAAGTATCTATATTTTTGTAAAAGTTTAAACAATCATGCTATTGTTAGACTGGAAAAAAAATCATTCAAAGAAAATATGTATTCCACCGACTGGTAAGAGTTTATTCACTGAAAAATATGTCTTTGTGATCTTTTAGTAAACACGATGAAAAACAAATAATGACGTTGATTTTATGAGTTTAGGTAAGGTGCCATTTAGTTTAGTTGTCTGTCTGTCTCTGTTTATCTTTGTCTCTCTAGCGTTCTCTTTTTTTCTCTTTCTGTCTGTATATCAGCCCCTCTCTCTCTCTCTGTTTCGGTTTTTATTGTCTCTTTCTGTCTTTCTTTATCTATTGCTATCCCTGTCTTTCTCGTTCTCCCTCTTTATACCTCTCTCTCTCTCTCATTTATAAAGGTAAGGTGTTTGTTTCTTTAGCATTTTTGTTTTTTATTCTTATATAAAATTCGTTATTCCATTGTTTGCTGTTTGGAATACTTGGTAAAACTTAATCTCTCTTTCACACGGAATCTCTCTCTCTCTCTCTCTCTCTTCTTTGCCTCACACATATAATTTCTTTCTCTCTCTCTCTCTCTCTCTCTATTCTTTGTCTCTCACACAGAATATCTCTCTCTCTCTCTCTGAATAATCCCACATTACTGGAACATTTGAAGGTGAGAAGGAATCATATGACAATAGAAATATCTCTCACTCAGCTCGTGTGACACTCAACGCCCACACGACCTCAAATGACTGTAAACATAATTCACACAGATCTATTTTTAACCGAATCTCATTGTACCGTGCGTGTGTGTGAAGCGTCAATGTTTAAATATATGTATTCTTGAGGCTTCAGCACTATATTTAAATGAATAGACAGACAGACAGACACACACACACAGACAGACACACACACACACACAAAGAAAGAAAGAAAGAAAGACAGACAGACACACACACACACAAAGAAAGAAAGAAAGAAAGAAAGAAAGAAAGAAAGACAGACATAGGTTAAGTTAGGCAAGGTTTGGTTAGGCCCTTCATTTATTTACTGTAATATGATGAACTACATGATGGTTTAAATTTTCGAGATAAAAAAATGGAGAAATTATTGCAATTTACCTTGACATATATAATAATAAAAGGACGTGTCTGTCTGTCTGTGTTCCAGCCATAGCAGCAAAACAGTTCTTCTCTTATCGTATTATCGAAGTAAAGTATTGTCACCATATTAACAATCGTCTTTATATCGTAGCTTATATCGTAGCTTTTATCGTACCTTTAAGAATCCTGGTTCAATCAATACACGAATGATACTGGTATAAACGTATTACTATAAACATTTCTTATTTTTCACTTCAACTAAACATAGAAAACTAATGTTAAGTTACTAAAACATTATTGCCATGGAATTTTAACCTCATGATCGATCCGATTCATTATATGACGCCGAAGAAAAACTATTATTATATGAACGATCCGATTATATGACGCAAAACAAAAACAACTATAATTATTTATCCTGTCAACGATAGTACAACAATCACAAGGTCGATGAGCTGGAACAAATACGTATTGAATAGAAACAGTTTTATTTGTGTGTTTGTTTATGTCTCAGTAAACACGAGTCACGGAAACACACGTGACTTGATGTGATGTTTTACTGAATGATATTGTGTGCTGATTCTCTCTCTCTCTCTCTCTCTCTCTCTCTCTCTATCTTGTCACAATCAAATACCCTCTTATGTCATACATTCAATCTCATTTTCAGGTAACACGAGTCTTAATTAATTACATATGACCAGGTGTTCTGCCTTACCTGTCGTGAAGAACAGTTAGCGAATCACTTACGCCTCATTAACTCATTAAGAGCGGTAATTAAATTGGATGTATAGTCTAGACGTATTTTACAAAAGTCTTCGGTCACATGCGAATTATATGTCAGGTGTGTGTGTGTGTGTGTGTGTGTGTGTAATGGCTTGCGAGATTATGGAAGCAGCTGTGTATAGTTTGTGTACTTATCTGTATGTTCATTGGTTGGTACATGTATAAGAGTGTATGTTTGTATATTCATGTCTAATTTAATTTTGTATCCATGCATGAGTTTCTTCTTGTGTGGAACTGTATGCATGTATGTATACGTGCGTTGGTGTATAGGTATGTCAGTATGATTGTGTATACGTCAGTGTATACGAAAAATAACATCCTCAACCGTGTATGTCATTGACAGGAATGTAGTACTGTAACATCAATAAGTTTTTGTTTACTAAAATAACATATCGTTTATCCCTTTACTTATACTTAAACATACAAGATAATTATAAGTGTTCTCGTTACAGCAAGAACTTAGGACTAGATTCACAGTTTTTTATTAATATTTTTTTCTCACTGGGGTCAAGAGAAAGGGAATAGTTAGGATACAGTCTCAGTGTTATTTCGATGTCATTTTGTGCCGTCAGTTCCTCTTTCTCCGTCATAGCTAAAGTGAGTCAGTGAGATACATTCTCATATCTCCAGTTAAGGGAAACATTTAACGGACGAACTTTTAGAATTCCGAGCCCAGGTATCACCACACACCAGCTGACAACATCATTATCAGCTGATTTATGTAAACAAACTTGGGTAACATGAGGTAATGACGTCATATGTAGCGGTTGCCAGACAGCTCAATAACAATAATTTTCAAGAAACTTGCAAACTTTACCTGCAAGCATGAAATATTATGACCAAAATATTAAAAAGAGAGAAACAAGCTTAAGCAAAACGAAGAGAGAAAGAGAAAGAGAGAACTTTTGGTTATCATTAGCATTATCATATATATTTGCTTTTAAGAATTTAATTAATGTAAAAAAAATATTGATGAACTGAGATGAATAGTGGAAATAGTATACAACTTCTGTTTGTTAAATATAAACTCTCTCTCTCTCTCATAAAAGAACAATACAACAACAACAAAGACACTAACACGAAACCTATAACATCAATTCGTTATACAAGAAACACCATCTGCCGCCACCAGGTTTAAGGTATTTGCTCCACAAGATAACAAACAGTGCACGGGGATTTATTGCCAAAAGCCCTTCTTGTACCTAATTTAACCTAACAGAATGTAACCTAAATAAATGACGGGAATATATGACACAAATATATGACCTAAATAAATGAGAGAGAGAAAAAGTACAGTGAAAAACTCTACGGATGCCATACCCCAAGTTCGTTTTACCATCTCTCTCTCTCTACTGAGTATATCTCCCTATTGAGACGCGCCACCACCCTAAGAGAGTAGATCAGAGAGAAGAGAACGAACGAAGGTCTATACATTATACCATTCCAGTGTTGTCAGTTGGCCTATTTCTTCAATGACAAGGGAAACTTAATGAGGCTGTCAGTTACTCACTTCATTCATTTATTAATGCTCCTTCATTCATCCCGTCCTTCCTCCAGTCATTCATTCATGCTCATTCATTAATCCCGTCCTTCTTCCCGTCATTCATTCATCCTTTCTAGTTATTTCATCAGGTGCCAGAACATAAACCTCTCCTGAACGTCTTTTGTTATTCGCCCGGGGCACCCTTAGTCCACCCTGTTGTGAATGGGTACCTAACTTTACACCTTGGGAAGTGAAGGAGGTCGAGTGCTGTGCCGCCCATACCACCTGTCTTAGTATTCACTGCGGTGTGTCCCTACTGCCTCCAAAAAAGTCTTCAAGCTTATGGTATCCACTTTCCTTCCAAGATTGCATGTGCTTAAACTCTGAGCTTATCTGTTCAGTATACCATATCATTGTGCACGCTTTTCTTTCTTTCATTTTTTTCATTCTATTTATTATTTTTTTCTTTTACACACTTCTTTCAATATCTTCTGTAGTTCCTTCTATTTTCATTCTTTTTTTTTTGCGTTTCTTTCAAAGTTTCAATTGTTTAACCTTCTTATTTCGTTTTTTCTTCTCCCAACGCTTCTTTTATTCGTTATTTCTTTCTTCTTTCATCCCATGTTTTATGCTTTATAGGGTCGCACCTCTCAGCGGATCTGAACTTTTAATTCAATTCACCCCTAACAGTCTCTGCCTTCTCCCCACTTGTTTACGTTATCTGTTGTCTACCATAATGTTTATCTCAGGATTTAATTGTAATCTAGAAACAATCTTACTTCAGTCTTTACAGCGTTAACTCTAAAACCATAATCCTCACATTATTCCTCCAATCTCTTAAATAGTTTTGTAAAGTCTCTTTACTTTATACACAAAGAACAACATCATCTGCATAACAAATATTTTAGATTACTTCACCATCAACTTTTATTTCTTTATCGTTACGTACAACTTTTCCCATTAAAAATTCTGAATAGATATGAAACCATGTTGGGGATAATACCCAGCCTTGTCTTACTCCCTGGCTAACTTAAGACTAATATGTTCAGTATTTACTAAGACTCGATCTCCCCGTTTTCAGTCAAGATTTTTTGTTTTTTTTTAAATATATAATTCTAATGTCTCCTTCGTGAGTGTCTAGGTTTTCTTCCGGGACATTTATAAGTTTATTATGTTTTACACTTTTGATACGCTAATCTCTCTTAAATCACATTAACATATCAGAAGATAATTTACGCTATCTCTCTCTCTTATTCTCACATACTAAAATACTTAACTGGATGCAAAAACTACATTGAAAAATAAATGAAGGATACTCGAGTTAAATTAATTCACTTAACACAGAGAGGAACTAAAATCAAACATAAAAATAAACACAATTAATCGTTAAGTGAGGTGAAACAAAAACAAACATACAAGTAAAATAAGAGCAGTGACTGTCAAATTACAACTTCAGGTTCAACTGAGAAAAATTGACGCCCCGATACGCGAAA
>NW_024737068.1:6543517-6577141 GCF_018991925.1 Homarus americanus
TTTGCTGCACAGAAAACGGATAGATGGCTTTGACAACATCTAAAAAATTAACGCTTATGAACGTTCTATCTTTGACATATTTTGGGACCGAGTTCTAAGTATTCACGTGACTTTTAATGAACTCAGCACCTACAAAAAGAGGAGCTTTCAGAACTCGAAGATGTGAGCGCGGCTTAATAATAAAACTCAGAGTTGTGAACCCGTTACTCTAAAATAGCCGTCCTCTTGTAAACGTGGCCGAGAGTGCGGACGTGTATGTAACGATAATAACAATTTACTGACTCATTATCGCCTAGAAAACTGTCAACAAAAAGTTATTATTGTTTTCGATGGTCAGATACACCTGATCCAGCCGCACTATTTTCCACATGCATTTATGAAAAAAATTCTCTAAAGCCGTCATTACAGGGACAATCTGTGTATCGTTGTAATCTGTGTTTTTTCTCTTTTAATATGCAGTTTTGTTGAAGCAATACAGGAACAATTGTAACAGGAACATTGTATTCGTGTACCTTATTGTCCTTATTGTCTCATTTACATTAATTTTTTTATGTAATGTGACAACAGCTACAAACACTGAACCCTCCACTCACACGCTCCAGTTAAAGGGGTTTACTAATAAAGATGTGACAATGTTGAAAGTTAGCCTCATAGGCCTCACGACCCGTTGTAGTCAGTGAGGTTACAGCATAGTGAATAGTATACAACGTAGAGGAACAGTCAGTATAATGGTGATGATACTTGAGTTATCTTAATAATGTGGAAGTACAGCGGCTGCCTTTACTTTCTCAAATGTAAACTCAGGTACCCATTCACAGGAGGGTCGACTGGGAGTGCCCCGGACGAGAATTAACTACCCTTAAGACTCAGCCACGTGAGGCACCCCTGTGAAAGTACTGGTCAATCCAATCATAATATAAGAGCGTGCGTGTGTGTCAGTCAGTCAGTGCCAAAGCTCTTAGGCCACAAAACCTAAAGACCTAAGACATTGCATGCATAATAAGGGAACCCTGAGGGAGTGTAAATGTGTTAGTGTTTAGATTTGACTCAACAAAATCACCCCCCCCCCTTTTTATGCCTACAGTACAAAAACATTTCCCTTACGTCAACACCCCTTGCAGACCTGCCAGACGTAGAATCACATCCACGTAGTAGTCTTTAAATAACACTAAAAAAGCGCTGCCATACCCAACCTAATGTTTACAACCCCCGTAGATTACAACTTCACTAATACAAAAAAATATCAACATAGAAATATAGATGAATGATACTGAAAAACGACGGAAAAACAAATAGAGAAGTTATCGTACAGGAACCTCAACATGGAGGCTGGCTACTCCCTCCCCCTCTATGTCCATGTAATCAGGAAAGCTTTCTCTCCTAACACACACACACGCACACACACAGACACACAGACAATAGTTTAGGTGGGTTAAATCAGTTTAGGATGGGTTGGGTGAGTTTAGGTTAGGTTGGGTTAGGTTGGTTATACACGTAAGCCGAAACTAAGGCATCTTGAGCAACCTTACCTAAGATATTCACGACCTACTAACCTAACCTAACGTAACCTAACCTACCCATAACAGAAATCCACATAATTTATACAATTATGTGTTCTCTCGTTTTTTCTGTTCAGTTGTTCACATAGTTCAGCGTCCTGGTGAGACCAGGTTCACAAATAGGGTGGTGGACGAGTGGAACAAGCTTACCAACTTTGTAGTAAATGCTGGAACTCTGGAAAGTTTCAAAAGGAGGCTAGATAGATTCATGGATGATAGAGAGTGGTAGTAACTCTCGACAGGAGCTGCCATGCACAGGCCAACCGGCCTATTGCAGACTCCTTATTTTCTTATGTTCTTATTTATAGTCCAATTGCATAGAAATCTCAGTAACGACAGGCTGTGTACATACTGATCTCTCTCTCTCTAACCCCCTCTTTACCCCCCCCCCCTCTCTCTCAGCGAAGTTCACTTAAGCAGTGTTATCACGGAGGCCATAATCACGACTTAGCTTTACTGGGCAGACGGAGCCTTTATTAGTGGAGTAAATACTGCGAAGCTATAACCACAACAGCTAGGTGAATTAACATACGCACACGAAAGGAGGAAGGAACACACACACACACACACACACACACACACACACACGAAGCCCTAGAGTGAGCGTATTGACGCCTTCTCCTACGGCTGGCAGAGGCGTTTGAGGGCCCCAGAGTGAGCGTTTTATTCAGAGGCCCCAGAGTGAGCGTACGTAGCGACTCCCCATCGAATGTTGAAAATGGTGTGAAGGGCCCTAGAGTGAGCGTATTGATCCGCTCCCCTCCAAAGCCTGACGCGGGGCCCCAGAGTGAGCGTATTTGCCGCCCACTTACCTCATACGCCTGGCAGAGGTGTGGTGGATCCAGAGTGAGCATTTTTAACTCCACTTGTTTTCCATGCCTGACACTGAGTATAGTGCCCCGGGGCGAACGTTGTCACTGCCAGCACTCTGAGGTTCCCAGCTCGTGTTTTTTTACCCCTCGTACTCCATTTAACTGTCCAGGAAACGTGAATTTTTCAGCCACAGCACTGATGAACGAGGTCTTGGTCTGGTGATAAATAAACCCACTTGTACTGGACATCTAAACTGAGAAATAAATTCTACACAAAGTATCACGAGACTGACTGAAAGTTGCTGACAGTTTGCAAAATATAATTTTTTTTATGACAACTTTACTGGTCGTGCTCCCAGATGCTCAAAACAGATTAATTCTTTTGCTATTGTGAGATAAACAAACTTGTTTTGTTTCATCATTTAACTAAGGATTATTCTTGATAAAATGCTTACGACTACTACTCATTATAAACAACAACAACAACAACAACAATAATAATAATAATAATAATAATAATAATAATAATCCCAGGTAATAAGCGTATTAATTAGTATCCACTTAGGAAGCCAGCTGTGCCAGATGGGTCTCTGATCTTCAAGATAACTAAGTAGACTATAACCAGCCATTGTGACAAGAAAGGGGGAGGGAGGAGACAGGAAAGGGAATAAGGAGAGGGGGAGGAGAGGATGGGACGAAGGGAGAATGGGAAGGAGAAGAAGGAAGGAGAGAAAGAGAATAACATATAAATATTACTTAATGTGTCACTACAATAAAATTTTTGTTTAAGGGACCAGCTTACATAAAACGGCTACAGCCTCCTTATAACGAAAAGTGAAGCAAGTAGACACACACACACACACACCCCGATGATGTCCCGTGGATTACGCCCCGCATAAAAAGACTTATTGAGCAGCGCAACAAGGCATACTACACCAACAACCGCCTGTACAAAAGTCTACATAACCAGGTCATCAGGGAAATCAAGTCTGCCAAGAAGACTTATTATCCCAGGAAAGTGCACGGCCTCAAGGAAGTCGGCATCGGTCAGTGGTACTCCAAGGTAAAAGATCTCTGTGGTCTCAACCGTCAGTCTCCCACACTTCCTTTCATCTCACATTTACCTAGTGAGGAGGCGGCTGAGATAATTAATAACCACTTTGCTACCATATGTCATACCTTACCCAGTCTTGACCTCACTCTCCTCCCAGCTTACTTACCTTCCCCCTCCCCCCCTCCCAGTGTCCAACCATATGAAATCGCCAACAAACTTCTGAAATTTAAATCCAAACGCTCCACGACCCCAATTGACCTCCCAATCAAAATATACAAGGAGTTTGCAGTCGAACTTGCCACCCCCTCTGTTCTATTATTAATGCATCCCTCAGACAAAGCAAATGACCTAATGAATGGAAAACCGCATTTGTCACCCCATCCCCAAGGTCACCACCCCACAGTCTCCTAACGACCTCAGGCCAGTTGCCATTACCCCCATACCCAGTCTACTTTGTGAGGACTTTGTTTTTGAGTGGGCATTTGCCAGTATCTATCAGTCAATTGATCCACAGCAATTTGGCAATATGAGGACCTCCTCTACATCACACTGCTTGGTGAGCTTTCTGGATTTTCTGCACAAAAACTTGCAGAAACGTAAGACATCACTGGCCGTTGCCCTTGTGGACTTCAGGAAGGCCTTTGACCTTGTTGACCACTGCACTGTTATCAACAAGGCTATTGCACTAGGGCTGCCCACCAACCTGGTCTCATGGCTCACTGATTTCTTGAGTGGACGTCGCCAAGCAGTGAGGTATCAGGGCTTGGTCTCTACATTCCAACACCTCACCTGCGGTGTTCCCCAGGGGACCAAGATGGAGCCACTGTGCTTCCTCATCCTGATCAACGACGCTCTGTCGGACACTCCTCACAGGTGGAAGTACGTGGATGACTGCACTGTGGGGGTTTCAGTTGACAACATCGCACCAGACTACTCATTGCTCCAAGGCACCCTGGACAGGCTACAGGCATGGACTACGGAGAACAAGGTCACCATCAACCACACCAAAACCGTAGTCATGCACATCAATACCGCCACCACTCCAGTGCAAGTCCCAGCAGTCACAGTGGGTGCCCATCCTCTCCAGCTGGTGCAGTCTGCCAAACTCCTGGGTGTAACTATAGACAACAAACTTGACTGGAAGGCCCATGTAAATAACACAGTCAAGGCAGCCTCGTACCGTCTCTACATGCTACGAAGACTTAGGTCACTTGGGACACACACGCCAGAGCTGAGGACCATCTACAACGCCTTTATTCTCCCCAAACTAACGTATGCGTCACCAGCCTGGTCGTCTTCTCTCAACTCCACCCAACAACGTCAGCTAGAGAAGGTACAGAAAAGGGCCTGCAGAATCATGCTCGGCGCAGAATACTCCGGCTACACCAACGCTCTCTCCACCCTGGAAATGCCATCCCTCAGTGACCTCCACCACCAAGCACTGGAAAGGTTTGGCCGTGGACTACTGCACCACCCTCGCCATCGCCACCTCCTGCCACCTGCAGCCCCCCACCCACCTCGCGCAGTCCGCCACTACAACAAAATTCAGCCCATAAGAGCCCGCACCGATAGATATAAGAACAGCACCATCCCATCTATTGTTAAAATAATAAACAACTCCTGATTTATGTACTGCATAGCCCTGTAAATGTATTCAATGCATATTATATCATTATGTCTAAATCAAATGTAAGTCTGTATATTTTCAGCCACCGGCTGCAACTCTATTAATAAACCGTTTATTATTATTTTATTATTACACACACACACACACTACTACTACTACTACTTTGCTGTCACTCGGAATCGAGTATGACGATCATCCAGCTATAACACAATGATATGAGTTATTAGGGATGTCACCTAGGTTGGTGAGATATGAGGTGACTAAAGAAGCCGATACGGGACCGGCAGAAGTTGCACATGTGGGGAGCTACATCTAGTGCGGGAGGGGCGGCGGCAGCGTCTTTACAGCGTTGGCGCTTGTCTGCCTCGTTATGCAGTCGGGCTAACTCGAAAGTATTGACACCTTTTTGTGTGGTGATCCTCCAAGCGTTACGGTGTGAAGTAATCGTCTCCCAGGTGAAGGGATCGGGTTGGCACTTTTTCAGGTTTGTCTTGAGACTATCCTTATACCTTTTCAGTTGCCCGCCAGGGCTACGTTTACTATTCGTGTGGCGACTGTAAAGTAGCTGCTTTGGCAGTCTACTGTCGTCCATGCGGGTAACATGGCCAGTCCAGCGTAGTTGTTCATGGATAATGGTAGCCTCGATGCTACTACAATTGGTGTCAGCGAGAATACTGGCATTTGTTCTTGTCTCTCTCTCATACACACACACAAACACACACACACACACACACACACACACAAGCACACTCTTGCTGTCCAAAACTTGAACTATATTTCCCCATTCTAGTCTCAATAAGCTCTCGAAAAAGTCCAGGAAGTTTGCTCATTTTTAGGCCCTATGAACTTTTGGCATATCATTACACCAGATAACAGACAGATAAAGATTGGGGTGTCAGCTCTCGCACGCCCGGAGAGGCAAAATAAGTCTGATATGTATTTGATAGTTGAAACACAGTGAAAAATTACGAAAGGAAATGAATGCTTGTTTCAGTAAAGGTTAAACCTGACAGTTTCGGTCACATACGTAAGAGTGAGTTTGTTCACCTCGTCAGCTGATGGTACATGTTGTGACGTGTTTGATCAGCTGTTTTGTGTTGGTAATGGCGGCAGAGGAACCAAATCTTCTGACCAGGGAACAAACACTTATGACCAGGGAACAAACACTTATGACCAGGGAACAAACACTTATGTACCAGGGAACAATCAATTATGACTAGGGAAACAAACACTTATGACCAAGGAACAAACACTTATGACCAGGGGAACAAACACTTATGACCAGGGGAAACAAACACTTATGGCCAAGGGAACAAACACTTATGACCTTGGGAACAAACACTTATGACCAAGGAACAAACACTTATGACCAGGGGAACAAACACTTATGACCAGGGGAAACAAACACTTATGGCCAAGGGAACAAACACTTATGACCTTGGGAACAAACACTTATGACCAAGGAACAAACACTTATGACCAAAGAACAAACACTTATGACCAAGGAACAAACACTTATGACCAGGGGTACAAACACTTATGACCAAGGAACAAACACTTATAACCAGGGGAACAAACACTTATGACCGAGGAAAAAACACTTTTGACCAGGGAACAAACACTTATGACCAAGTAACAAACACTTATGACCAAGTAACAAACACTTATGACTAGTGGAACAAACACAGGAACAGGGAACCGCCAATATACGACACGTCAGCTTAGTATATGTCATTCGGTGTGTGGTGAGTGTGTCAACGTTAGCTTTTAATGCTACAGTGTGACGCTGCGTTTCAACATTACGCTGTGGCATTAAAATTCGACACTACTTCTCGCCGTTACGCTGCGCCGTTACGCTTCGACGCTATGTTTAAAAGCTACGTTTTAAATCTACGTCTCAGCGTTACGTTGCTTTGTTGAGACGCTACGTTTACTCTTACGTCTCGACGCTATGTTGTGACGCCCGGCAGGCCCTGGTTACTGAACGTTCCCCTCCCTATGCTATTAATTCACTGTTGACAGCTGCCAGCACGGATGAATTATGTATAAGTGAAGCATGTTTTGTGTGTGTGTGTGTGTGTGTGTGTGTGTGTGAGTAAAATTTTCCACGTAACTGAAAAGAATTATAAAAAACGCACCACTATGTTTGACTTCAGCTGTAACACAAAACTAACTTCTACAAAGGCCTCAATGAAACACGTTCAGTTACCAAGAACTACACAGTGGTTCAGTATATGTCGAGGGCAAATTTACAAACAATGAACTGTTGGAAAAGTAATTTGATTCAAGGATAGATAGATAGTACGTAAAATCGTCGTTGAATTTCAATTTAGATCCGTATTAACTTTGTTTCCTTTCCCGATTACAAAACAAGATGGAACGAAGGAAAGAGAGAGAAATGAGAAAACAAAAATAGTATAAAAATTAATTAACAGTTTTTCATAATCGACGAAATTAAGGATGAAAGGCGAGTTTAAGGAGGAGGAACACGTCTGCTGAGGATAAGGTGATCCTACAACAATTTCTAATCCCCAAAATCAATCTATCTATAATTTCTGTCATTATGTATGCGATTTTTTGTTTTTATTTATGTTAGTCAGTAAAATTGAGTTATGTTTTCTATGAACATAAAATTTATCGTTCAAAGAAAACGAATACATTTTAAGGTACACTTAATTTCTTATTCATCAATGTCTTCTTCGTATTTATTTATTTACATTTTCTCTGTTTTCTTTGTCCTCTAATCATTTTTTTATCCTTTTTCCATTTCATGTTCCTATTATTCTTATTCATCGTGTTCTTTCTTCACTTCTTTCATCCTTCCTCTTCATCATCCTATTGTTTTGCTCCTCTTTCATCTTAGCTTCATAAATTGAGAATTGATATTGCTGCCGTGTTATTGTTTTCTTATTATCACCTTTATTTTGTCTTTATATTACGATTTTATTAATTTTATAACGTAGAGTATTTATTAGAGTGTGTTGACAGGTGAGGTCAATCCCAGGTGAGAGTGAACGTGTTTACTTGTTCATGTATGTATGTATGTATGTATGTATGTATGTATGTAAACCTAAAGAAATATATAGAAGTTATCGGTAATCGGCACTTATCCGTATTTGGTAATATCCCTTTCCTTCTCTCCTTCTATACCTCTCATTTACTCTCTCCTTCCACACCCCAACCATCTCTCCTTTCTTCATTTTCTATCTTTCTCTTTCCCTCTCTCGTTCTCATTTATTTTCCCCACGCTTCCCCTCTCTCCCTTCTTCGTTCTATATTTATCTATAGCTGTGCACAGTACCAAGGAGGACCAGAGATTCATTTTCAAATTAACATTTTACAGAAAATTCTATACAAGAACAACAATGTCTTAATTCATTCATTTATAAACAAAAACAACAACAACAACAATAATAATAATAATAATAATAATAATAATAATAATAATAATAATAATAATAATAATAATAATAATAATAATAATAAATTTTCTCTACTCCTAAAAATGAAAATCCATTATTCTCCCTCACTTGGAACACAATCATTTTCCTCTCATTATCTGGATCGGTTGATGAGTTGCCAGATCAGCTGATTCTTGTCAACAAATGGTGCCAAATGTTGCTAATGGGGAAAATACGTCAGATTTTATGCTCGTTGTGCCATCAGTGAAATTGACCTTGCAATGATGGATTTAATCAAGGAATTGAAGCGTAACTATCTAACAATCACAGGAAGGACAGACATTAGTTCAGTTCGGAGAATGACGATTTGTTTTTAGTGTGAAATGTGACATTGGTATTGTGAAATATTTCGTCTCTCAGTCGTCATAACACGTTATCCCTGACTGGTCTCCCAGCAGGCAGGTCTTTGTCTTGCTGGCGGTGAGGTACAGTCAGTCTGCTGTGTCGTGGGTCACTTCTTGGAGTTTCTCGCGTTGT
The DNA here is from genome assembly GCF_018991925.1 of Homarus americanus. Classification (NCBI taxonomy): domain Eukaryota; kingdom Metazoa; phylum Arthropoda; class Malacostraca; order Decapoda; family Nephropidae; genus Homarus; species Homarus americanus. The sequence goes on from NW_024737068.1 coordinate 6,552,508, forward strand.
CACAGCTGTCTGAGGAGGATGACGCTGGTGGCTGTGACGGTCCTGAGACAGTGTGGTGCCCTTCCGTCTTACAGTACCTGTCTCTCTCACAGCTGACGTCTCTGATGATTGTTGAAGCAGATTCATTATTCTCCAAGCAGCTGCTGTCACAGACACGCCGGCCTTAATAATACTCATAGCAACCAGACTGAGCCCGCGCTTAAGCTTTTAAAGCAACTGACGGTTTTGCCATTAGGGACAACCTTTTGTTTTTTATTGCTATACCTTAATGGAAATTAATATGTATATGTTAAAACATAATATGTTTCTTTGAAGACGTCGTTAACAATCATAAGATAAGAGAAATTATGCCTTAAGTAGGTTAAGTAAGATTACGATAAGGTTTACAAGAAGCTATTCATTTATACGTAATTTCTATGATCCATTTAGTGTAATAGATAGTCTATATAACTCTCTTAACTATTAAGTCAATCATATTTTAATGCAATTAACTTTCTAACATCTAATTATCTATTTGGGAAAAAATAAAACAAAATAATTTTAGTATGAAGACTAAAAACAAAACAGAACTCAAATTAAAACCCATAAATAAACATGGAGGACAGTAGGCAGTGTGAGGAGGATACGTTTTCATTACTGCACCAACACAAGGCTCGCGGTGTCCCGGGAGGTGATCCATTATATTAGTGCCCTGATTAGTGCGCCTCTAAACCAGGTCAGCGTACACATGGGAAATCGTAACTCAGGGTCCGAGTCTGCCATCCTTGGGACCTGAATTTGATCTACGCTGATGAACAAGGCCGTGTTTTTTTATGACACTGCGTCCTTTTGTGTGTGTGTGGGTGGGGGGGGCATAAACATATTTCGGTAAGCCAGGCAAAGTATCAAATATGATATGTGGCGGCCATATTGAATGTTGAAGCACCTGTATGATTATTTTATAGAAAACCTAACCTAACCTATCCTAACCTGACCTAACCTAACCTGACCTAACCTAACCTGACCTAACCTAACCTAATATACTTCAGGAGAAGCACACAGATAAAACAGTGACCTCCTCAATATAGAGAACGTGCGGAGAATCATAAACACTTAGCTGTTGTTAAAATGTTACTACTGCACTTCAACAACGAAGGTCTTTAAGCACGTAACAAAGTGGGGTAATTACTGTACACTCTTCAAACAACATTAAAAAAAAAGAAAAAGAATGAGAGATAGAACTCTAACGATTTCATAGTTCCAAATACTGAATTACTGTACCGGTATATACTTTGGGAAGTTACAAATTTTGAAAGTAATTGTAGTTTCTAATTATTTTCGTCTTCCATCAACCAAGCTCTTCAAATCATTTATTCATTTTTGACACACACACACACACACACACACACACACACACACACACACACACAAAGAGACCCTTGAGTTTTGAATCTATAATTGCGTCTTATTGGGGGTATTCAATTAAACGTCACTACTTATGTTGAGCTCACCACTCCTAGTTATTTATGTATAACTATATGTATAACAATATTTTCTCAGTTCATGAATAAAAGTATAATTTCCACTATCATAATAATTTTAGCTCTCTCTTTATCTCTCTTTCGTTCTCTCTCTTTCTCTCTTTGTCTGTCTTTCGGTTTCCCTTTCCATTGCCTCTCTTACATTCTTTGTCTTATTCTTTATATCCCCGTCCTTCCTTTCCTCCATTTCCTTATTTTCTCTTCTTCTCTTTCATCTTCTGTGTCTTTCTCCTTATTTGTCTTCTATTTTCTCTCTTTCTCTCATTTTCTTCCCAAGCACACCTACACCACATTCAGTCCTTCCCTACACACGTGCTCCAACCTTACAAAACATCATCCCCTTTTTAAATCTTCATTACAAACCTGAAAGTATTGACCACAATTACAAAACTGCTTCAAACCAAACCTATAGACTTACAAACACCAAAGTTACACTCACTATTCTAGTCCCCACAACCATCATTACAAACCTGTCAATAATATCCACATTCACACACTTTCATTACAAACCTGCTTCAGACTTGTAAACGTCAATCGTTTTTTGTTTCCTTCCGTACAAACTTAACACAAGTCTACAAGTCTTCAAACCATCAGTACAAGCTTACAAACAATATCCAACCGGTTTCCTTCCCTCCAAACCTGTCACAGCAAACTTACCAACCTTATCCCAGCCCTCGAACCATTTTTACAAACCTGAAAACAATATTCAGGTTCCCAGACTGTTATTACACACCAGCTGCAGACCTGGGTAAGATGTTTTGGTCTTAGCGGGTCTGTTTTGGTCGCTTATTGTACCGTTTATGCAATGATGGCGATGTTTGGTTTATGTTGAACTACGTTTCTTTTATCTGCTGAGAGAGGCAAAGAGAAAGATAGAGGAAAAGAGAGAGAGAGAGAGAGAGAGAGAGAGAGAGAGAGAGTAGCCTTTCTCGTTGATTATATAAGTCATTTTAATTGATTAATTACAATACGTCAAGAAAGTAACCAGCTTTTTTTCACAGATTGCTAATTACATGTCAGCTTTACAACATCAGCTTGAGCTGTTTCATTTGCAGCTTCTTCAAAGTACTGTAATTAGCTCATTTTCCAACATGTCAGAGTCTGCTCTAAGATTCATAAAGTTGAAACTACACAAAGATTTTTTTAAGGAGTAATTGACAAACGCTTCCAAGATTTCAAGAAAAGACACAAAAAATTACAACTCTCCTTTCCCCATATATCCTGATGAAACTGATTGATCAGTAAAGCCGTACACACTTCGTTTCAAGTTAAGGAAGAGAATACACTCCATTTCTACAAATATTTGCCTCATGATCAGTATTCATACTTGCTTGAGATGGCTGTAATTTATGCAGGCATATTCGGCTCCATTTACATCTATGAACAAACATTCACTCTCATGAATCTTAACAAGGGTTTGAAATGGCCCGAACCACGGCAATCTACGCTGAGGGACAAGAAATTTTATCCCAATACAGTGTCAGAAGTCACTAGGAAGCCATTCTCTCAGTGGTGAGGAGAGTTCTTGTTGTTGCCGCATAATATTAAGTATAATGAATGCTAAAATCACTCTTATCACCATTATATGACTAACAGGCTATTGTGGGGCATGAGCTGTAGTTAATATCAAATAAATAAATAAATAAATAAATAAATCTTAACATGTATTATTAACATCAAAACATCAACACTTTCTCCAAATGAAAGTTCGATAGCCGAAAGTTATAATCAGGAAAGTATTAAAGTAAAGAGACATTAATGACAGACTCGGGTAAACTATTATCCCGGAGAATAGTAAACACGGGGAAATTTCTGCTCAGACCTTGCTAATCACCCAACACTAAATCCCGTATTTGATTAATGCTGAGAATTTCTGGTTCTGGGTATTAGTTGAGTCTAATTATTGGTTTAGTTTTATTAGTTTAGATTAGTTATTAGTTCTGTTTATTAGTTTAGGTGGATTAATTATTAGTTTTGTTATTTCAGCTTGGGTTAATATTTGGTTTAGTTTTATTAGCTCAAGATAATTATTAACGTAGTTTTATTAGTTTAGGTCAGTTTACCTAACTACTTCACCTAACTAGCTAAATATCGTTAAGGTAAGGTAAAGTACGTTATTCGAAGGTATACAGTGGTTAATGGTATCTGAGAGAGTTACTGTAGAGTTCCAGAGGTATTATTGGGTCCCATTTGGCTGCCGACCTGTTAAGGGTGATGTGGATATAGTAAACTGCCGATACTAAGCCTCCGGTTCTTGTTAGGGAGGTGATGAGGCTGGTAATATGCTCGACCGTCATCACTTCCCCAACTAAAGCAGGTACACCATTCACAGCTGGGTCGACGGGAGGTGCCCTGACACACACACGCACACACACACATACACGATTCTAGGTGGTTAGAGCGATCCAAACTTTCCCAAAACTCTCTAAACTTTCTCTAAACATTCCAAACATTTACCCAATTTTTCTAAACTGTTCAAACTTTCTCAACTTATCGAAGATTGTTTTCCCAAGTTTCTAAACGTTCCCCAAACACTGTGAACTTTACCCATGCATTCTAAAACGTTCCACATACTTTCTAAACTTTGTAAACTTTCCCAAAAAATTTCGAAACTTTCTACCAAAAATATATCTCTGAATTAAAGGGCACACAATCACAAAAATAATGGTGAGTCTCATGGTGGGCTGGTCATTACTCACGTCTTTCCCTACTGTCCTGACAGCTCCATTGTCCACTACTGTATTGCTTTCACGCCTCTACACACACACACACACACACACACACACACACACACACACACACACACACACACACACACACACTATACAGACGTTTACACATCCTTGAGCAAGTGGTCAGCCGTGGATAAGAAGTTATACTGTGCATTCAAGAATGCGTGGTGCCTGGTTCGAATATCTGCATGCATGTCTGTCTTTATGTTTCTTTCTATCTCTCTGCCTTTCACATTATCTTTCTTTGTAGCATTCATTTTTTGCTTTACCTATCTCCCTTTCTCTATATGATTATTTTTATTTGTCACTTTATCTTTCTCTCCGTTTCTTTCCCTATTCTTATTCTTCTCTTGCATCACTCACTTTCTTCAACCTTTCCCAATCTCTTATCATCGTTTGTATGTGTATCTCTCTCTCTCTCTCTCTACCAAACATCGTCACCACTGCGTAAACGACACGAGTAGCGATCAAAACACGCCCGCTGAGACCACAACGAAGCTCCCATCCACACCACTCTTAAGGAACTTGACCTGTTGGGTATTATATAGTCACAGTACATATCTCTGGTGGGAATGCATGTGTCCTATAGTGAAGCGCTAAATACATTATTACTATAAACTAAACCAAAAACAGCAAGAATTTAATACACGTCCAGTACACATAAATAACATGGTATCTATTTTGAGAATGTCACTGAATCTATTGAATTTGAATAGCATATAAATTCATCTATTGATATAGTAAGTTATCAACCCTTTTGCTATCTATTGTTTATGACTTTACATAATAGAAAGTATGTTCATTGTAGTCCTAAATTCATAATGTTTTCAAAGCATCAAAGATGTGCTTAAAAATTACATATGAATATTAGTGATAAAATATCAATACCAAGTTACTTATTAAAAATTCTTTCAATGAAACGAATTTTCCTTAAAGTTGGTTTATCATGTGGTAGTGTGTGTGTGAGTGTGTGTGTGTGTGTGTGTGTGTGTGTGTGTGTGTGTGTGTGTGTGTGTGTGTGTGTGTGTGTGTGTGTGTGTGTGTGTGTGTGTGTGTGTGTGTGTGACTGCGGATAAGAACATAAGAACATAAGAAAATAAGGAGTCTGCAATAGGCCGGTTGGCCTGTGCATGGCAGCTCCTGTCGAGAGTTACTACCACTCTCTATCATCCATGAATCTATCTAGCCTCCTTTTGAAACTTTCCAGAGTTCCAGCACTTACTACAAAGTTGCTAAGCTTGTTCCACTCGTCCACCACCCTATTTGTGAACCAGTTTCTTCCTATCTCCCTCCTAAACCTAAACTTATCCAACTTGAATCCGTTGCTCCGAGTCCTATCCTGCTCGGATATTATAAGAACTTTATCTATATCCCTTTATTGATTCCTTTCACCCACTTAAATACTTCTATCATATCTCCCCGCACTCTTCGTCTTTCTAGGGAATGCAAGTTAAGTTTCTTTAACCTATCCTGATATGGAAGGTTTCTAAGTCCCTGAATCATTTTTGTCATTCTTCGCTGCACCGACTCTAGTGAATTTATATCCATTCTATAATAGGGGCACCAGAACTGAACCGCATAATCGAGGTGCGGCCTAACTAGCGCAAGATATAGTTGCAATAAGACCTCTGCACTCTTGTTACTTACACTTCTAGATATAAAACCCAATACTCTGTTTGCCTTATTTCGAACATTAACGCACTGTTTTCTAGGCCGTAGGTCCGGGCTTACAAGTACCCCTAGGTCTCTTTCACAAGTCGACTTCTCTAGGTTGATGTTGTTCAGGCTGTATACATTATAAGTATTTGTTCTTCCAATATTAAGTACGCTGCACTTGCTGGTGTTGAATTTCATTTGCCATTTTTCAGACCACCCCTGCAGTTTATTTAGATCCTCCTGTAATGCATTTGCATCCTGCCCTGAATTAATTTGCCGCCCTATTTTGGTGTCATCCGCAAACTTGCTTATGTCACTGCTGATCCCAGTATCTAAATCGTTTATGTAGATTATGAACAAGAGTGGGCCTAGTACTGACCCCTGGGGAACCCCACTGGTTACACGGCCCCACTCAGATTTAACACCATCTACGCTGACCCTCTGCGTTCTATCGGTGAGCCATGAGTTTATCCAATTTAAAACTTTCCCCTCGATACCATGAGCCTTAATTTTTCTCAGAAGCCTCTGATGCGGTACTCTGTCAAATACTTTGCTAAAGTCTAAGTAAATAACATCGTAATTTTCGTCATTATCTACTACCTCGAAGACTTTCCTAAAAAACGTTTTTTCCTTTGTGTGTTTTCATTGAGTGGGTTTGGGGATTTCTCTCTCTCTCTCTCTCTCTCTCCTCAGTTACCCCGACTCAGCACAAACCTCTCTCTGCTGTAGTGTCTGTGTGTTGTGTTGGTCGCCAGTGTGTTTACTGTCCCCGCACTCTCAGTCAGCCCGGGCTACGGCTCACCTGAAGATTAGCTCCCCTGCACAGCTTATTTCACCTGAAGATTAAACCTTCCTAGTGCTACCTGGGGAGAGGGGGTGAGGTTAGGTTAGGTTAGGGTTTGTTGTTATATTTATGTAGGCTAGGTTTGGATTTGCTAGGTTTGGTTGGGATAGGCTCTTTTAGGGTCAGGTTAGGTTAGATTAGGTTAGCATTGAGCCAAGTTGGGTTAGATTAAGTTACGGTTAGGGTTGTTATTCTTCAGGGGAAATAAAGGGTGGGGGGCGAATCTTCTGGTGATCCCGACCACCATTACATTCCAACCACAGCGATCCCCAGTCTTCTCAATCTAGCGGCAGTGTGAGTTATGAAAAAAATCTTACGAACTTTGCAGAATCCATCGTTGTGACGTACATTTTGTGAGTTAGTTAGATATTTTTTCACGTGAAGTTAAGTGGAAAATTTCACCATACGATCTTTTACGAATCCTCATTTTTTACTTTCAGTTAATCAGTCAGATAGTTTCCCAAGCTACAGTTAAGAGGGAGAAGAAAATTACCGTAAGAATCTTTGAGAATACCACACCTTCGTTGGTCATTTAAAAACATGACAAAAAAAATCGAGACATGAAAATTACAACTTTCGTTCAATATATTCCCCAGCATGAAACATTTAAACAACTCGTGGAGAAGATTACAGAAAATACTTCCGCCTCTATTTTCCTCCAGGAATTTATTGTTCAGCATTTACATAAGTCCTCTATTTAGCCTTTTAATGGTTCCTTGTCAACAAAAGACTCCAGGTTTTGTGATATCTATTTACATTTTTTATTCTTTTTTGTGCATTGTGGATGATGGAGGGGGGAGGGGAAAGAGGGAGGAAGAAGGACCGATAGGAAGGAAGAGGGAGGAGAGGGAAGAGGAAGATAATGTATTCTAATAGGGCTGAGTGACGACGTAAGCAGAGAGAGAGAGAGCATAACAGGTTTGAAAACACAAGTCACTGGGGGGAAGGGACGGTACTTCTCTGAAAATATGCTAAGTGGTTGTGAGTGGCTGCCCGGGGTGAGTGAGAGTAAGGGAGAGTGAGGGGAAAGGAGAGAACTGTAAGGCAGAGATAAAGAAGAGGAGAAAGAAGGGTGGGAGGAAGAGATGATGGAAATTAGGGGAGATGTGGGAAAAACTAGAGGAGGAGATGGGTGAAAGCAAAGAAGTGTGGGGGGAGAGGGAGGGTGGAGAAAGTATAGATAAAGATATAGATAGATAGAGAGTTGGGAGAGGGTCAAATACATTCTCTCTCCTCTCCTCTCATGGACAGTCATTCTCCCTCTCCCTCTTCATGTCTTCCCTTTCTCTCTGTTGACCTATTTTTTTTCCTTTACTTCCTCTTTTTAGTATTGTATATATATTATCCTTGTACTTATAAATAATAATAATAATAATAATAATAATAATAATAATAATAATAATAATAATAATAATAATAATAATAATCCATTGTCTTTTTTTTCCCGTATCAACTTTATTTCCTTCGTTTTGCCAATTCCTTTATTATATTTTATCATTTTCAACGTTTATCAATTATAACAGATTATTCTTTATTTAGCCTATCGTTTGTTGATCCATTTTGTCTGTTCCTTGTGATTTTTGTAGCTTTCTTCTTTATTTGTGAGTTGTAAAAATAATTGTAAGTACATGATAAAAGGAAATGCAAAAAAATAAAAAGTTCTGAAAATTTAAAAATCGAACAATAACAAAAATTACAATACTCATGTAAATAAATAAAGAATGAAAAATGGAAATTGACTTTTTTACAGAATTAAGAACCAAAAAAATCCCCCATTTAACATTAATTAAAAACACAGATACATTAAATAAATAAAAACGTATAAAAAAGCCTTAAATTTGCTTTTTATAATACTGAAAATTTAAGAAAAAAATATCCTACAATAAAATAAAATTGAATACCTAAATAGAAAAAAATTTAACTGACTTTTTAATACTGAAAAATTATAAATAAACTATAAGGAAAATTTTCTTCTCTTGCGCGTCTCAGGACAAGAATTAAATTACCGTTTTCTTTTTCACTAAGCAGAGTTCAACCCAGATTAACGCATGCCACAAATTCTTCATCTCTCTCTCTCTCTCTCTCTCTTTTGAGGTTTTGCGGCAAATTCTAAAACTCCAGCATTTTTTTTATTTCTTGGTGAGGCAGGAGAAGTGGAGCTGGAGAGAGGGAGGGTTGGAGAGAGGGAAAGGATAGAGAGAGGGGGGATGGGGAGAGGGAAGGCATGGAGAGAGGGGGGATGGAGAGAAGGCATGAAGTGAGGGATGGGGCGAGGGAAAGGATGGAGAGAGGGAGGGATGGAGAGAGGGAAGGGAACATAAGAACATAAGAACATAAGATTGGAGGAACTGCAGCGGGCCTATTGGCCCATACTGGGCAGTCCCGTTTACACCCAACCCCTGTTGCTCATATAAGCATCCAACCTATGTTTGAAGCTATTCAGCGTATTCGAGTTAATTATGATATTTGGTAATTTGTTCCACTACTCTGTTTCCAAACCAGTGTTTACCTATTTCACGCCTAAAGGAGGAAGGGGGATGGAGAGAGGATGAAACAGAAAGGGGACGTCAAGGAGATGGTAAAAGGAAGAAAAGAAGAAGTAGATGGAGGATAAGGAAGCGGGAAGGTGACAAAGGTACAGTGTAGGAGAAGGTTACGTGATTGATTTTATTATGAAGTTCACCTTGAAATTAATGGATGTGAGAATTATACCTTAAAAAACAGGAGATAAAAAAAATCATCTGTGAAATAAACTTCTAAAACTTGTCATTAAAACAGTTATATAAATATGAGTTGAGCTGTTGTGTGATCCAGCATTAACGAGTTCGAGACAGTTTTTTCACCTCATATAATTGTACTGCCACTCGTATGAAATCCACCAACGCCATCACAATTTTTTTTGCACGTGCACTTACTTTTGGTCAAGGGGCGGACACAGGCTGTGTTAAACTCGTTAAAAACTAACTCGGGTCAACGCCGGGTATTTTGTCTCCCAAACTTGTTTTAAATATATATATATATATATATATTTACAGAGGTATATATATTTTTTTTATTTTTTTTTGACTGAAAGAATATTGTAATCCCTCTTGTTGTTCTTTTTTTTTGGTGTGTGTGTGTACAAGAGGTACTTCAAAAACTCTTCTTGAGGATTTAATGACGGAGGTGGGCGAATGAGTCCTTTTCTTCTTCTGTACCTGTTATTGTTGTTGTTGTTGTACCTATTGTTGTTGTTTTTATTGCTGCTGCTGCGGCTGGTATTATTGTTGTTGTTGACTTATTGCTATCCTTGTTCTTCTTCATCTTCTTGTTTTTGTTTACCTAGACCACCTACCCTCACCCATTCCGTCTCCAGGGGCTGAGAGAAGCTTGAGGGAGTTACTCAGTGGTCATCCCGTTGTTGTGTCTCAGGTATTGATTAACGTCTTGGCCGGCCCATATCTCAAGCACTTTTCTGACCCAGGAAGCTAAAGTTTGGATACAACAGTGACATAGTATTCTTTTTGGTCGTGTTTTTCCTGAATTGGGTGGGTGGGTGGGGAGGTTATACTAGACAGGTAATTCTTCTTCTTCTTCTTCTTCTTCTCCTCCGAGTGAGACCCGCTACTCGGGTCATCAAGGCTAGAAGCGGACAGCAGAGTCTTTTTCTTCTTCCTGTTTCCTGTGTCTTACAATAATTGGACGACCGTGTAATCTCTCTCTCTCTCTCTCTCTCTCTCTCTCTCTTTTTTCTTCTTCTTTCTCTCTCTCGTTCTCCCTCTTCCTCTTCCTATCCCATCCTCTTATAATGTTTTCCAATTTATTTATCTTTATTCCATTTTCTGTCTCTGTTTTTGTTCCTTTTTTCTCTTTCTTGCCCTCCTCTCTTTCTCTATCTCTTTTGCACTACAACACGAAAAAGGGTAATACTCTCTCTCTCTCTCTCTCTCTCTCTCTCTCTCTCTCTCTCTCTCTCTTCTCAACAATAGCACCATAACTCTCCCTAAGTAACCGGAGAACAAATTTTTAATACACAGGTGAAAAAATATGTCAGGTGTAAGTATATAATATCCGGGAAGGTGACTAGGTAATTACAGGTGAAGATTAGAAACACAGGTAATTATAGGTGTAAATAGGAATTATACACGAATTATTAACTTAGGGTCAGAGATTATAGAGTGGGTATTTTATATAAGGAATTAATTGTTTTTCTGTTTACTTTCAATATTATTATTTTAGTTAGATTATTATTATTATTTATTTATTTTTATTATCATAGTTATTCTTTGTTTTTGTATGGTAGTGGTGATATTGTAGTAGTAGTAGTAGTAGTAGTAATTCTAGTAAAATAATAATAATCGTCATCATCATCATCATCATCATCATCATCATCATCATCATCATCACTAAAGGCATGAGGCAGAACTGACCACCTGTATACCTGGAGAGATGACGAGGTAGTTCATTACGGCACAATAACACACACAAACACTATCACGCTCATTTCTCACACACGCTGTCATCTGAAATGCATTTGGGAACAGGCCAGAATCATTTGACGCCTCGTGTATTTTTTGTGTGTCTGTTTGTGTGTGTGTGTGTGTGTGTGTGTGTGTGTGTGTGTGTGTGTGTGTGTGTGTGTGTGTGTGTGTGTGTGTGTGTGTGTGTGCACTCGAACGTGGGAAAGGCAAACGATAAGGTAAATATTAAGACACTATAAGGAAGGATATCACGAATCTTTGACGTGTGTGTGTGTGTGTGTGTGTGTGTGTGTGTGTGTGTGTATGACTAGGCAGGTGTGTGTGGAACCTAGCAGGTGTATGTGTGTGTGTGTGTGTGGGACATAGCAGGTCGTATATAATATAGTCGTTTCATCATTCATAGTCGTAAGAGGAACGACCCCAACGACACACTTTATTATTTACTAGAGTCGTAATGAAGTGTTGTGAGACATTTGTTTTCTAGGATGTAGGAATCACTGTGTATCCCACGTATGTAAATAAAGGATATCAATAAGGATGTAGGTAATTGGGATAATAGCAAGTCGTTTCTTAAGTCTTTTCTTCCTGTTGTTCTTCACTTTCGTCTTCCTTCAAAGTCTCTGTTTACCTTTGATCACACAAACACTTATACACACTATACACACACACACGTCTCCAGACAACAAACTAAATTGGAAACCACACGTCAGTGAAGTTGTCAAATCCTCCAGTTTCCGTCTCCACCTCCTCCGCCGACTCAAGTCCCTCGGAGTTCCTGCACCCGAGCTCCTCAGTGTTTACACAACATTCATACTTCCCAAGCTCACCTAAATGCCACACAACGTAAACACCTAGAAAAAGTGCAAAAGAGGGCATGCAAGATTATTCTCTCCCCTTCCTACTCCACATATCAAGAAGCGCTCAACACACTGACCCTTTCGACTCTCACTGACGATCACCACGACCTCATCTGCAAATTTGGTAAGAAGCTTCTACACCATCCTCGACACCGGCTCCTACTACCACCTGAGATCCCTAACCCGAGAATTGCCGTTCGACACCGCAACCGCATCCAGCCCATACATGCACGAACTGATCGCTATAAGAACAGCCCAGTCCCAACCATTGTAAAAATTATCAATAACTTGTAATAAACCAGTGTATTCACTCCCAGTAAACACTACTTCTTGCACTGTCACTATGTTGAAATGAACTGTAGTTTGAGCTTTTCCCCATTTAGTTATTATATATCTTATATGTATCACTTATGTTACTTGTATATTATTTGTAATTCGAAACCCATTCCCCAAATATGTAACTGTATATTTTCAGCCTTCTGGCTGCCAAGCTCTTTCAATAAACCGTTAATCATTATTATTATTATTATTATTATTATTATTATTATTATTATTATTATTACACACACACACACACTGAGAGAGGTGGAATGATGATAGACAGATAGTAACTTTTAAGAAGGTGTTTTGCATTTTTTTTACCTGTCTGTCTGTCTCTCATTTAACGTTCTTTCTTATCTCCCAGTATATTTTGACCACTTTCTCTGTCTGTTTGCCTGTCCCTCTGTCTCCCCCTCTCTCATTTTTCGTTCTCTCTTCCTATCTTTCAGTATTCTCTCTCCTCTCTCAGTCGAATTATCAACCAAATTTCACGCTGACGCTGAGCCTCACGTCAGCTTGTTAAATCATCCTTATCTCGAGAACTCAGCTGTATGTCGAAGGTGAAGGTTAGATTAGGAAGGTGGAGTATTCCTTCATACATACATACATACATACATACGTACATACATACATACATACATACATACATACATACATACATATAGACACAGACAGACAGACAGACATACTTACATAATAATAATAATGGACGCCCCTCGAAATCAAGGATGGCCGGCCCAAGGACCACCTAGGCGTGAATTTGTTAAGGTGTAGAAGCTGTCGCCAACACAACAGTTAAAGAGCTGCATGACCCATGTCAAGGAATAGTCCGAGAATACCGGACAACTCGCCAGCTGCACTGGCTAACCATTACCCCGGAATACGATCCGCAAATCGATTAACATCCAGGTATCCAATTACTGCTGGGTAGACAGAGGCAAATGGCGTAAAGAAATTTGCCCATACATACATACATACATACATACATAATATACATACATACACACATACAGACAGACAGACAGACAGACAGACAGACAGACAGACAGACAGACAGACAGGCAGGCAGACAGACTGACTTACATGCATTCATACATACATACATAGTCAAAGCCGAGAACATTCACTTTCATAGTTATGGATCACCTGCAGATTAGCCCCCCGGTAACGTCGGGGTGGTTAAACTTGAGGTGGAATAAGCTAAGGGAAAATCTTTAAGTGATGAGTATTTAATTATGTAACATTGCGTAAGCCTAGTTTTTAGGATAATTTCTTTAGTTAAAAAAATTATGGCCTCGGTTCATATTTCTAATATTTTCGAAGCTCTGAAATATGTAGATGATGGAGGGTCGGTGTTATTTTCAAACATGGACATATTTACCAACTAATATAGGTATGTGTGTACGAACTAACATTTTTTTTTCTCTTCAATTTCATGATGCAAATATAAGTAATTAAATGTACACACTATATTTTTTTACTTCTATATTAGATTCGTAGATAATATCCAGGTAATTTATTTATTTGTTTATTTATTATACTTAAAAAACATCAATATACTCAGTACTTTTCTTAATGGTGACTAATATTATCCCTCATGGCCTAACACACGATCAGTCAGGGCACTACAGGCAGGCAGAGATAGAAGTGTCACTGCCAGATAGACTCGGGTCACCTTACCTGAAAATGGTGACCGTAACCCATGAAATTCCTCCCTACTTATGGTCAACTTTTGTCAGGTGTGGGTAGAGAGATATCCCCCCCCCCCACACACACAGACATGCACCAATTAATGTAAATATACGTCACTTCTCTCTCTCTCTCTCTCTCGTTGGCAAAAATTGGAAAGAAAATGAGAATAAAAGCAGCAGGAAAAAGGGAAAATGATAAAAAAGTGAAAGAATAAGACATTCCAACCAATACGACTATTTATCTTGTCTCTCTATTCTTCTTTATCACTCTTCCTTCCTACCGAAGACTTAGTAAAGAAAAACTGGAAAGATAACGTGAATAAAAGAGGAAGGGGAAAAGGGAAACGCCGATAATAGACAAGAATACGATAATTGCAAATCTCTCTTCCCCCTGTATTCGTGAGACAGAGTAGGAAAAAGAAAGATAAGAAATAGGAAGAAGGAAAATTAGATAAAGAACTTAACGAGAAAATTATGTGAAATTTCCAGTTCTTTTCTTCCTGTCTTCACTTCCTCTCGCCTACTCCTCCATCCCTTCTTACACCCTTCCCCTCCCTCATTCCCTGGCCCCTCCCAACCTTCTCCCTAGCTCCCCTTTTTCACCCTTTCCCTCCCTCATTCTCTCACCCTTACCTCTCTTCTTTCACCCTTCCCCTGCCTCTTTCCTTCACCCCCTCCTTTTCTCCCCTTCCTTCCCTCCCCTCATCCCCTCCTTACCACCCCTCACTCCTCCCTTTCTCCTCTCCTTCCTTCCCCTCCCCTCTTTTCCTCATCCTACCCTCCCTTTCCTCTCTCCTTCCCTCCCCTCTTTGCCTCATCCTACCCTCTCTCTCACCTCCCTCTCTCCCCTTTGTTCCCTTCTCTCCCCTCCCCTCACCCCAACCTTCCCTCCTCTCACCCAACCCTTCCTTCCCTCACCCACTCCTACCTACTCTCCCTCTCACCCCTCACTAACTTTCTTACGTAATAAGCTAATAATTTTTTCCATGGTCTCTTGTCGTCCACATAATTGAGCAATGGAGTATAATCGGGCCGGGTCGTTCTGTCCTCTTGGTCCACTGCACTTTAAAGGGACAATTAAGTGACCTGATTAGCTGTCCTGTAGGTGTGTGGGTGAGGAGGTAGAGGGAGGGTGGGTTAAGGGGGAAGGGAGAGAGGGGGTAGGGAGGGGAGGGCTAGGTTAGGTGTGTGGGTGGGAGGGAGTGAGGTTTTGTGGGTGGGAAAGGGTGAGGGTGTGTGTGGGTGGGAAGGTGGGGATGAGGGTGTGTTAAAGGGTGTAGGGAAGAGTATGAATGGCAGGAAAACACACACACACACACACACACACACATACACACACAGACACACACACACACACACACACACACACACACACACACACACACACACACACACACACACACACACACACACACACACACATATACATAACCTATTAATAACATAAGTCTGGCAAGGCAAGAGGCTAAACTCTAAAATACAGCAGCTGTCTCCTGTTATAAAGTGAGAGAGAGAGAGAGAGAGAGAGAGAGAGAGATAGAGAGGGGTTATCTACTGACAAAATATTGATGACCACTGTTTAGAAAAAAAAAGCTAAATCAATGTTAATATTAACATTTCTTATACACATACTGTACACACACACACATACACTCAAAGGCATACAAACGTAACACGTACAGATTTAGACACGTCGACCTAGACATATAGACCCACACAAGTGATCGCGGGCACCTTCATGCCCAGTGAAAGTTTGAACGCTTGTGCTTGGCTAGCGTACAGCAAATGAGGGCGCGCCAAGTCTGTAGACTTGCATGGTTAATTAGGGTGCGCCAAATCCGTAGAATTGCATCGTTTTCCATCATAAATAAAATGGTTAATTAATGCCTTCCTAAAGAAACCATCGACATGGGACCAGGTTTGTTCCACTCTCCGAATTTTTTGCGATTTTTCCACCAAGTTTGATGAAAAACGATTGTGCCGTTTTGGCTGCCCAGAACAGACAGACAGACAGACAGACAGACAGACACACGCCTAGTCCTATAGTATATTAGATACATAACACGCACGCATACACACCACTACACACCCATACTCACTGCACAAATTCATACATACACGCATACATTTTCAAAATCTTATCAGGTAGTGTACAATCATCCTCAACCAAATTATCCACAATATTATGAGTAATTTTTATACACTTTCAGCGTTGTGTAACGATTTTCCCATAATTGTGTGCAAATTACTGATATGTACTGTCTTATGGTGAAATAATAATAATAATAATAATAATAATAATAATAATAATAATAATAATAATAATAATAATAATAACACTACTACTACTACTACTTCTATGGCCTCCATGCTCCCCTTATAGCCATACCTTCGCCACCATTTTATTACATAATTAATATCTCTCCTTCTCTATTTACTACTGTCTTCATAATGTATAACATCTTACCTCAACAGAGTGCACACACTCAAGCGAGCGTCCAACAGACCTTCACTTCATAATAATTACCCCCCTCACTCTCTCTGACCAATTAAAAAAAACTATCACGAGACCTGATTTTAAAACGCCCTCATTTGAATCATAATTATATGAGATTGATATAAATTGGAGGTTTTGGCGGATTTGGCTTAAAAAAAATATCGGTGTTCGTGAAGTATACTGGCTCGCTATTTTCGGCTTTAGGAGTGTTGTAATTAACTTGGTGTCTGTTAAGTGTATGTGTGTCTGTATACAGGGAGTGAGTTTGTCTGTATACAGGGAGGGAATTTGTATACAGGGAGGGGAAGTATGTTTATATACAGGGAGTGAGTTTATTTGTATACAGGGAGGGAGTTTATATACAGGGAGGGGAAGTATGTTTGTATACAGGGAGAGAGTTTGTGTGTATACAGGTAGGGGAAGTTTGTTTGTATACAGGGAGATAGTATTCTGTATGCAGGGATGGAGTTTGATTGTTTACAGGAAGTGGTAGGTTGTTTTGGCTGTGTTGTTGTGGTGGTGGTACAGTTTGTTGCCGCCAGGGGGTCACGTAGGGAGGGAGGGGAGGCGAGAGAGAGAGTTAAGGAAGGATAAAAAAAATGGGTTAGGAAACGAAAAGATAAGAGTTAGGGAAAGAGAATGAGAGCATTAGGTTGAGAGATAGAACGAAAGATAGAAATATGTTGCGCGCGTGTGTGTGTGTGTGTGTGTGTGTGTGTGTGTGCTAATCTAACACGGAAAACACACACACGATAAACCACATCTCACACAATGTGGTCGAGATGACAGACGTGACCTTGCCAGCCACTACACTACATTTTAATCTTATAAGTTTACGTTTTTGTTATGAATCCGGATGTCAACAAAATGGCGGATTTCGGATTCACTGAAAAACGACAACAAAGGAAAATAAAATAATTATATGACTGACAGATACTGAAAATATATAATAAAAAATAATATAGCATAAAGGAAGATAAAATATTAGATTAAATGAGATATAGGGAATAATAAGAATATTAGATAAAGGTGATAGATGCAGGATTCATAGACGTCTTGAAAAATTAAAGCAAAATAAGAGAAAAAGAAGGACAAAAGAAGAGAATAGGCGACAGAAATGAAACATGACAAAGGAAGAGAAAAAGAGTCAGATAATGAAAGAAAGAGAGAGGACAGAAACGAAAGACATTAGAAGCAAAAACCAGAAAGAAAGGTTAATAAAATGAACTGAGAAGAGGGTAAGAAACGGAACACAAAAGAGGCAGAAACGGAGGAAAGGGAAGTCCGAAAGAAAGGGTTTTTTCCCCTTGACAATTCGCCCCTCACTAAATTCTTCAAAGGTGAATCCCCTGTCTGGCCACGAGAGGTCCCTGTTTTTGTTGTTGTTTTTTTCCTTGTTTCTCTTGTCGGGTAAATTTGTTTGTCTGTGTGTGTCTGTTTTTGTTCTCTGTTTTGTTGGTTTGTTTATTTTCACTCTCATCCACTCTCTTTGTCTCTTTACTAGTAGTTCTCTCTTTCCTTCTGTATCTATCTATCTATCTTCTTTGTCTGTCTGTCTGTCTGTCAGTACACTCACGCTTAACACTCTCTCAGCAACATAAGTCCAGCCCCCTACCCCCGAGTTAGCAAGAACCAAGATTGTTTCTGTCCTCACATGTTGACGACCATCATGATGCAAATTTCCAATACCCATTTTTTCCCTTCTTTGTCTGGGGTTAATTGGGTCGTTATCTGCTCTTTGTCGACTAATTAACCATCTCGTATTATTTTTCTTTTAAACAGATGAAAATAAATATGGTTTTGAGATAATGAAGAAATTAAGTCATTAATGGCTTCCGTGTTTGTTTGTCTGTCTGGGTTATTTGTTTTGATATGTCTCCGCTGAATCAATGAGTGGATTAATAGTTTATATGGACTAGGGATAATGACTTGAGATTGACTGTTAACTTATCGATATCCAGTTAAGCTCCTCCACAGTGACTGTCTTTCTGGTAAAAAAAAAAATCAGGTGTCTAAACTCAAATTGTCTGAAATATCTTATAAATAAAAATATCTGAATTGTATATTAATTTGCCGTAATATTGGGGTAGTGGGGCATTCGGGTAGAGAATTCAGAACGTTGATCAAGGCAGCTTCACTCCTCTGGTGTTCACAACCTCTGGTGGGATGGGTCCAAGTGCAAGATGCTTCTACACCAGACTCGCGGAGGTGATATCCGAACAGAAGCAGCAGCCCAGAAGTTATGTTACAGCCTGGTTGAGATGTCGTCTGTCCTTCTCTCTCCTTCGGTCGGCTTTGCTCTGCCTCAGGGGAACGAGAGCATCGGCCCTAAAGCCGACAACAGCTGCAGATATTGACTATGAGGCTACAGTCACTGAATGCTGCATAGATCTGCGGCTCAACTAACTCAACACAGCTAGGATAGCTACTTATGTATTAGAATATTTAATATTGAGGTAATAAAATGGTGGCGAGTGGCTATTGGGGGAGGCTGGACCATTTAAAAAAAAAGAAAAAAGTAGTAGTAGTAGTAGTAGTATCCAGAGCTTGCCATGTTGTATTATATACTGTAAGTAAGTAGGAGGAGATCACGTGACTATCTGAAGGAAGTGAAGAAGGATGGAAGGAACTAGGGAGAGGCACAGCTAAGGAGATTGGGAAGGAAATTCAATGAGGAAAGGAGACAAAGAGAAATGTAAGGAGGGAGAGAAGGAGGGAAGGGAAAAACTAGTCCTCCCTCCATACGTCCCTCCACCTCACAATTGACCTATATCCTGTAGCGTGCCACCTAGCGGATGAGTCATGAACTGAACGTCCGGTGTATGTGTACCATCACGCCCTGGCCACTATACTTGAGTAATTGCTACGTGACACTAATATAATTGCTTACTACAACAACAACAAGTACTACTATTACTACGACTACTACGAATATTATTACAACAACAACAACTACTACTTCTATTACTACTACTATTACTACGACTAACTTCTATTATAAAAAATAACCAAATTTGTTCTGATATATTACTAGTACTAGTTCACACAAGCTAGTTATATTAACTTGTACTAGCCAACACAATAGGCATGTATTATTACTTGTATCAACTCACGACAAAGTTGAAAATATGGTTATAACACAGGTATTAATCCACAACAAACTAGTCATACCACAAGCACTAACCCACAATAAACTAGTCATACTACAAGCCCTAACCCACAACAAACTAGTCATACTACAAGCCCTAACCCACAACAAACTAGTCATACCACAAGCACTAACCCACAACAAACTAGTCATACTACAAGCACTAACCCACAATAAACTAGTCACACAAGCACTAACCCACAACAAACTAGTCATACTACAAGCACTAACACAATAAACTAGTCATACTACAAGCCTAACCCACAACAAACTAGTCATACTACAAGCCTAATCCACAACAAACTAGTCATACTACAAGCCTAACCCACAACAAACTAGTCATACTACAAGCTAACCCCACAACAAACTAGTCATACCACAAGCACTAACCCACAATAAACTAGTCATACTACAAGCCCTAACCACAACAAACTAGTCATACTACAAGCCCTAACCCACAACAAACTAGTCATACTACAAGCCCTAACCCACAACAAACTAGTCATACTACAAGCCCCTACAACAAACTAGTCATACTACAAGCCCTAGCCCACAACAAACTAGTCATACTACAAGCCCTAACCCACAACAAACTAGTCATACTACAAGCACTAACCCACAACAAACTAGTCATACTACAGCAATAACCCACAACAAACTAGTCATACTACAAGCCTAACCCACAACAAACTAGTCATACTACAAGCCCTAACCCACAAAACTAGTCATACTACAAGCCCTAACCCACAACAAACTAGTCATACTACAAGCCCTAACCCACAACAAACTAGTCATACTACAAGCCCTAACCCACAACAAACTAGTCTACTACAGCCTAACCCACAACAAACTAGTCATACTACAAGCCTAACCCACAACAAACTAGTCATACTACAAGCCCTAACCCACAACAAACTAGTCATACTACAAGCCTAACCCACAACAAACTAGTCATACTACAAGCCTAACCCACAACAAACTAGTCATACTACAAGCACTAACCCACAACAAATTAGTCATACTACAAGCAATAACCCACAACAAACTAGTCATACTACAAGCCTAACCCACAACAAACTAGTCATACTACAGCTCTAACCCACAACAAACTAGTCATACTACAAGCCCTAACCCACAACAAACTAGTCATACTACAAGCAATAACCCACAACAAACTAGTCATACTACAAGCCTAACCCACAACAAACTAGTCATACTACAAGCCTAACCCACAACAAAAGTGTTACGAACCTCCACCCCGCACTACGAACACGCCATCTATTGTCCTGATCTACCTACCCACCACCACGAAACAACGCCATCTGAGGACGAGACACGGAGTATGACTCGTCTTAGTTACCCACTCAGGTTTCCTTCTCCCTATCACCAGATTTGTTGCGTCACCTCCTCAGTCTTCTTTGTCAGCTCAATTCGAGAGGACTTGGCTCTGGGAAGTGACCACAGGATCATCTATCCTCTAAACCTACGTGCAGTGACTACCTGCAAATCTTCTACAATACTCAGCCTTACTCGTCAACCATCTCAGCTCTCACTTAAGGCCATGTATCTTGTATTACCTCCCCACGTCCCTTGCTTCAATTGTTTATGTTGTATTAACATGTATATACCTGTTAATGTTTAGGTTAAGTTTGGTTAGAGGTAATTTATAAGCTAGACTATTTGTTAAGGTTATGGTACTCTATTATACAACGAAAACTCGCATCCTTTGTCTACCCTTTTATAGTCCGATTGTGTTTGTTTTTTTTTATTGTTACCTGTTGGGATCTGGGTAGACGTATATTATATTCTAAATCCCCAACTCGTAACAAATGGCGACCGTGACAGGATCGAGCCTTAAGTACCATATTCCTTCCTCCCTTGTTACTCGGTGTTAATTATTCCTCCCAGTCACTTCTGTTCACAATTGCTTTACGGTAGTTTTAAAGTTTTCCACTACATATGTGTGTGCATATATTGGTATTATCGTATAGTAAGAGTGACAGACGCGTGGACCTATTAGGTTCCAGTGTCATAAGGCTTACCTGTTATTACGTGGCAGTTGTGTAGTAAGTCTTATCCTTCGAGTGTTGGGAAGAATCCGGATCTGTTTAATGCCGTACCTCCTCCAGGTAGGTTGTTTCCATAGTCACTAGTTTACGGTGAAGTGATATCTTGGGACATACGCGCTCTACCAGGACCCCATAATTATAAACCTCAATTATTGTTCTTCTCATTTATTATCTCATTCAGGGTCAATCGTACCATTGTGGGTTGTTAATCCGGATCTTTATATTAATGCCGTAATACGCCCCACCTCTTTCAAGTATATCAGGGTTGTTAATCCGGATCTTTATATTTATGCCGTAATACGCCCTACCTCTTTAAGTCTCTTATCCTTGTCTAAGGATATTTCTCAGAAGAACAATAATCATAGAATTAATTTCTAGGTATAACTTGGTTAGTTTTCGGGACTTTTCTGGTTATCCACTGCCGTGATATTTTCTAGGGTTATCCACTTATCTTATCTTTGGACCATTAGTTAATTTATCCTATTTTTCTTAACAATGGCCACCTCAGGTTTTGATCTCCAGGATTTTATTGAAAATCCTTCCGTAATAAATTACGTGTTAATATCCTGAAGAAAGAATGGAAAGAAATAGCCAACTATTATAATATCCCATTTTCTGGCAACTGACTAAGGAAATGTTAAAATCATGTGATTGAAGTGCTGGTTCAACATGAAGTTTAAGAATCCGCTGTTGACCAGATTAACGCCCATGTCCAAGAAACTTCAACCACTATCACCACCCCTCCTCACTCAGAAGTTGCTTCCAGGTCTGACAGCCCTCAGAAAAAAAAACACAACGAATAGACGCGCCTTGGAACTAGAACGAGCTAGGTTCGAGTTCCGTCAAATGAAAAGAACTCGAGTTGGAACAGGCCAGTTGGAACAGCAGGCCAAGTTGGAGCCTGAAGAAAGGTCGGAACAGACCCAAGTTGGAGCAGGAGGAGGTTAGACTGAAAGAACTTCTGAGTAAGAGATAAAGTCACCTTAACTGTCGGAGTTTAGATCAAAGAAGTGGCATGGGAAGGAAAACTAGCTGCTTTTAACCTGCTACTGCTTCTTCCCTTGTTCACGGGTTTGATGAATCCGGACTGGTCATTTAGGACTTTTTGAGAAAATAGCCGGGGAAGAATGAGTGTTAAGGACCAGTGGAGTGTCAGTGTTGGTTCCTAAATTATAGTATTGAGCTCGTGGGGATTTATAACTGTTTAGACCAGACTGTTGACTATGATAACGTAAAAGAATATCTCCTCTTATGCTATCACGCCAGATGGATACCGACGAAGTTTCGTAAACTAACCAAACCATTTTCCCACACCTTTGTTGAGTTGCTCAAGAAAAGCAGGTTTTTAAGTGGTTAGGGCTACAGAGACCTCCCATTTCAGGATTTGTTAAATTTGGTAGTCCTGGAGGTGGAAAACAGATACCATTTCACATCTTGAAGCATGTGGAGGGTGGAGAGGTTAATTTGGGGCGTGCTGGCAGGCTGGCTGATGCAATGCACGCTTTGTTGGTGGAGTCACTGGAGCAGTAGGGAACGTGGTACTTCCCCGACATGTTAGGTCCCTCTCTGATGATAACCTTGGGGTTGTGAGTGGTAGGTCGAAAGGTCCCACACCTACTCCCCCGATGCAACCAAACACTTGTTCTTTACTGCTTAAAAACCCAGGCCGCCACAGTCAGTGTAAACACCCAAGTGTCGAATTGCTAAAAGTAGTTCCTGGATCCCAAATCAAACCAATAGCAAACACCAATATTGGAAAGGGCCCATCAGGATCTCTTCTTCATTCACCTATAGGGAAAAATTTCAATCATAGGGGTCTCGTTCTTTCCTATTCGTATACTACGTGATACGGGCGCAGCACAATCATCACTCCTGTTTAACTTCTGATATATCTACCGCATTTACTAATGAGGTGTTCTATTTCGGATCTCTCATCCCATTCTTCTATCCTTTAGCTAAAGTGCACTCAATGTCCCTTGATTGCTGGGGGAAGTGCAAATAGCCATAGGGAAAAGACCCAATGCCTGTGTGCGGCATTCATTTATTATTGGGTAATGGCAGTAGAATCTAGTGGTTCCTAACATAAAAGTCGACTCTCCTTACCTGTCAACTCCACCGCTTGACGCCAAGAAACTATTCCTCATCTTTTCCCCATCTTGTGCTGTCACCCGGTCTGGGGGGTGTGCGGAATGGGCCCTCTTCATCTAAAACCACCTCTAATATCTTCCTACCACAGAAGATCTCAGCCACAATAAGACTATTAGTAAGGATGAGCTCGTTAAGCCAACAATCTGATCCATCTTTGACTAAACTTCATCATGCAGCAGTTGAGGTAAAGATTTTTTAACACCCTTCCGTGTTTTTATTATCATGAAGGGGTTTTGATGAAGACTATAGGCCCCTGAGCTTGCCCATCTAGACGTGGTCTGAAATACATCAAGTGGTAGCAATTCCACACTCAGTCAGACCAGCATTAATTGCCCTTGCCCATGATGGTATTTCCAGGACTTTGGAATCTGAAAACATATAAAAGCTCCTCCAACACTATTATTGGCCTGGACTTAGGAGATGTCAAATACCTAAAATCTTGTGTCATATTTGTCAAATGGTAGGAAAACCAAATGAAAGTATACCAACAGCTCCCATTAAGCCCATCCCAGTATTTTCTACACCATTTGAAAAGGTATTTGTGGTTGTGGGCCATTACCAAAGACAGAGGAAATCAATTCCTGCTTTCACAGTTATGGATACCAGTACACGTTATCCTGGGCTTTTCCCTTAAGCATCAATTTAAAAACATATCAAACATCTTTGCACCTTTTTCACTTCAGTGGGCATT